>NW_003306293.1:0-3030 GCF_000142945.1 Phytophthora infestans T30-4
CAGGTAAATTTTATCCGAACCGCCGGTCACCTGGAGATCAAATGGAAATATACGGGGCCAGGTCACGCAGCTTGAAGTAAGTACTTCCATCAATAAGATAAGCCTTCAAATTTACCGGACGTGCATTCACAACAATCTTTGAAGTGGAAGGTTTGGCCGAATAAGTTTCGAAGGAAGAATAATAGGCATGCGCAACATCCGGAAAGAGCAGGATGCCTGGCGTTGTAGTGTGGTCGACATCGACCTTCTTTCAATTTGGACCGAAGTTCATATTAGCTCATTCGGAGTAGTGGACAAAGGGGACGGCGACAGAGCAACCACCGGTCGCGTCATCCATGATTTATCACACCCTGTTGAGCACTCGATCAACGACTTCACGGACCAGGTGGCGGTGTGCCAACCGGATTTCGTTCACTGCGATGCGATTGCCATGGAGATTACACGGCAAGAAGTACAGCTCCCGGGCGCTGATATCGCTGTCCAAGCTGGCGACGTTGCGTCGGCTTTCAAACACGTTGGCATCCACAGCAACTCAGTCCACCTTTTTGGCGGGTGCCTCGACCGCGACACCGCGCTCGTAATCGACATGTCGGCAGCTTTCGGCTGGTCAGGATCCCCCGGTAACTACGGTGTGGTCGGTGGGGCTATCGCACACGTCCCCGGTCATACTACCAACACACACAACCCAACGGGTTTCTTCAACTACTGCTGGGTGGACGACCATATTAATGTCGCAGCCGACGAGGGCTCGAACTGCCAGGACGCTGAGCAGTCCCTTCGCTACGCTATGCTGACCGTTTTGGGGCCTCGTGCCATCAACGAAGACAAGTTCACCCGCTGGAGCACACGTCAAAAGGCGCTGGGCCTTATTTTTGACACCTCGCAGGGTCTGATTTTAATGCCAGCAACCAAGATCGCGAAAGCCAAACGTATCGTGACTACGGCACTCCAGTTATCCACGCTAGGTCGCTCGGAGTACCGTTCACTCCTTGGGTGCCTTCGTCATGTGGCTACGTGCATTCGTCCGGCTCGTTCCTTCCTTCAGCGCCTCCGCCAACAGGAGCGCCACCTCCACCGGTGGCAAACTGTACCTGTCACGGATTCAATGCGGCAGGATCTGCTGTGGTGGTTACATATTCTGGGCCGCCCTGTATTGAATGGTGTTTCACTGGCTTATTTTGGACGCCATCCCCAGCCCGACGTCGTGGTTGAGATGCTTGCCTCCGACACTGGGTTGTGTGCTCTCGTTCGCGCGGACAGGACCGTTCTCGTCTACCGGTTTTCCAATGAGGAGCGGGCGTTGATCTCGAGAGCCAAAGATCGATCATCTGTGGGTTTCGACATCAATTATCGGGAATTGTTGTCGGCAACTATGGCAGCGCACACGTGGGGGGCCGCCTGGTCGAGCCGCTACGGCACGCGGGCAGCATCCCGACCAGTACATGTGCACTTCCGCATCGACAACATGTCGGCAGTGAGCTGGCAGTCCAAAATGGTAGCCACAAACTCACGCGCACAGACACTTATCCGTCTTCTCGGTATTTGGGAGGTGAAGTGGAATCTTCGTTTCTCGTCGTCTCACATCCCGGGGTCAGACAACACGACTGCGGACGCCGGCTCGCGAAGTACTGACGACGCTCAGCTGCTAACTTATTTTCTTGCCTCACGCGTGACTGGTGTCAGTTTCTCCCAACGTGACGTCGGCCGAATCTCGAGCGGATATGGCTTTTCATCTCCGGAGCGCACTCGCGTTGCAGAGTTCCACCTTCGGCCATTATGCCAGGGCCCTGGAAAAGTGGCTGGTCGGGTGCTTCCGTCGGGGGGTTTCATCCGACACTCGACCCATTGTCCTTATGCGCATCCATTCAGCACATTACCGATTTCGCACTGCTGGGATTTCGCGAAGGCTATGGATCCGGCCTACCAGTGCGCAGTGCAACAATTACGGCCACGCTTACGGTTATTCGACATTTCTTCGCTGCCGCGGGCCTACACTTCCCGTCTGACCATCCACAGGTTCGCATGCTTATCAAGGGCATTAGTCGCCTCGACACGCCGGTGAGGCACAAGGCTCCGGTCTCCATCCAGTTGCTGGAGACGTGCTTTCACTCCTTTCACATGGAGAAGCCCTTTCACCAAGCTCTTTGGGGGGTACTGTGTCTGGCTTTCTTTTTCCTTCTGAGACGCTCCGAGATCGCAGCGGTGAGCTCCAACAGATTTGCATGGTTTGCTCTGAAGGCTAACGACATTACCGTTCTTGGCTCGAGCGATCAACCAACTCTTGAGGCGAAGGATGCGTCGGCAGTGCACATTCGGCTTACCGGATCAAAGACGAACCAACAAGGAGACCCTACACGACGTTTGCTGCGACGCTCGGGACACCCGTTCGTGTGCCCAGTGCTGGGTACTCTGTGCCTGCTTAAGACAAGGCGTTCACTTCCTGCCGATATCCCCGCGGCAGTGTACACTAATGAAGATGGCGTTCCTGAGTGCGTCTCGGGTCACCAAGTATCTGAAGCAATCCGACAAGCGGCGGCAAGTACAGGAAAGGACCCTAGGGTGTACAGCGCGCATTTACTCAGGGCAGGAGGGGCAACGCACATGTATCGCGCAGGCATTGACACTTGGACAATTCAATCTCACGGTCGCTGGGCATCGGGATACTTTCAAGCAGTACACAAGATTGTGCCAGGAATCAGTGGCCACTCTATCGGCTAGAATCATCAGCGGATTCAAGCAACTACACAACCTCCAGTGAAGTCAGAGGTGTTGCCCCTACCTTTCGGTGGGGAATCAGCCCGTTGTCTCTACAAGACCGTGTTGAGGGCCAACACCAAACCATAATCGACTGCCATTTTCCCCAACGACCGTGTAGCTGTGGAAATTGGCATTCGTGGTAACAGGAATAGAGGTTTCGGAGGCAGAGGGAGTTAACAAGTCAGCGCAGCTCAAGCCAAGGTTTTGGGTATGCCTATCCCGTGAAGGTAGTGTGGACTCCAGCACCACTCAGTTTCGGTTTCCCTGCGTGGG
>NW_003306294.1:0-3031 GCF_000142945.1 Phytophthora infestans T30-4
TATGTCGCTTAAGCAGCGTAGCTAGCTCATAACTCAGCGATCATGTGCTTCAAACATTTACAAGATAATACGGCACGTTGCGAAATGAATTGTATTCGTTTAGTCTACGATTAAACTAATTAAAAGTCGGCTTAAGTTAATTTTAAAGTCTGTGTAAAAATTATTTGCAGAGTATTTTTTATCCTCATACATTAATTTGCATTTCAATGCATTTGTCCTTTTCACTTGGCCTAGGTAGGTAGATTTCCTTACATAAGTAGGTGCAGCAGCATACGAATAGGTGTGTTAAACTGCTTTCATCCTATTACCTGATGGAGCCAGACCGATTATTGGCCAATTAGGCGATGACATGACTTCGGCTGTGGTATTGGTCACGAGCATTATTGAAGTCGAAAAAAAAAACGGAGGAGGACATTCTTCGCCGTGATACTATTAGAGGTATCTGCAGTAGACGAAACACGCAAATCCGAGTTTCTGCTCTGTTTCTTAGCCGTTGAGCTGGTCACCACGTTGGTGAAGAAAGCGAGAGCTACGAGAAGGAGGGCATAGCGGAGCTGGGCCATTGCTAACATCAGAGTGATTTAGCGCTCAGAACTTGTGAGGAAACGGGAAAATTGAGAAGTGATTCGTGTCGCTGGCAACAGTTAGTCGTAATCACTAGCTGTGATTATCACAGTGGTAAGACGTCTGTGGAAGTACAGTTCGAAGTAAGTATTATTGTGCTTTGCAAGTGGAAAGTCCCTCCGTTTCATAGAGTAGATCAAGCATGACCGGAACATGAAACCATGCATAAAAGTGAGATGGGAAGAGGTAGTTTATCTGTGATCGAAATACCTTTTCAAAACGTCAAAAATGGTCGCTTTACAGGCTGTCGATGTGGATTTGATGGTAGACCGATACCAAGCGGTCGATTTGGCTGCCGTAGCAGCCAGTCTAGCTTGACCGATTTGTACTTTCTATAAATCTCGATTTTAAAAAACGGACTCTATTTATTATGTACCTAAGCATCTCGACAGAACGAGTAACCGTGACTTTCTGCAAGTGCTGAAGGCACTAGCGCTGGAGTTTAAGGTCCGCTTGCTCGATCAGTCCTACCTATTACCGTTGTTTCAGTCCAGCATCAACCGCTCTCCGGTACCGTCCCTAGCCAACCGAGCTCCGGTAGAGTTATTTACGGTACTCCCAAGCCCCAGTGCGGTGATTTATCCGGGAAAAAAGGGGCGTGTAGCCGCTTTGACCGAGCGGCAACCAAGTACGGTAGAACGGCTCTACAAACTACGTGATGACATCAGAAACGTGCAAAAACCTGTCAAGAACGATCACTGCAACCCTAGACAAGAATGCCACTTGTTTCTGTCATCCTTAGCCATGGTTCCAAGGTGAGTAGGCTAGTATGAACGCTTGGCGACCCTTCCCGTCGGCTCAATTCTGCCACTACCTTGATTTTGAAGTGCGACCCCGAATAACTAGTCCACACAGTAGACGCCTCAAAGTGAATGTACCAGTCGAGAAAGGAACTCGTTACAACTTCAGACGTGGGGCTGTCACAGGTCACAAGCTCCACAAAATGGGTCATTGCATCCCTTAGCACGAGTACGTAGCCAGAAATACCAAAATAATTGCCCAGGGTAAAAATTATCAATGTAGAGTCTCGTTGCGTTCAAAAGTGTAGTGAGTCTCATTAAAAGGTCGGGGTATTACCACACCTCCCTTCACGTGAAGACAGAGTAAGCACTTTGAGCAGTAGTCCCGCACACTCTTAGTAAGACCACTGATGGAGAACAATTGGCGAATGTGAGTCTCCATCAGATGCATGCCGCCGTGTCCACTCCTTCTACAATGTGCAATGGTCAGTAGTCTCTCCGTCAGGTCGCACGCTACACTAGGTATCCAAATTTAGTCATTCAGCCGCCATAGATCGTCATCTCCCAGCGATGCACCCTTCGGTACGTCGTAAAATGTTTGTTCACAACCCATTTCATAAAGAGTTGGTCAGCCGAAAGCGTACTTGTCAAACGGGTGCAGCGATGTTGGTGCTGTACTTAGTGCTGTCCCACTGCCACACTTCCTCTTTGATCGAGTGAGCCGTTTGGTCGAATGGAATCGCGCTGCCGGTTGAGGCTTGTCACCCCCCTCTTCCTTGAAATCAAGTCGGTCCAGAAGTTGTTTCTCCCTTCAATGTGCTCGATTGAGTATCTATACTCTAGTGGCTTCGTAGACCAGCGTAGCAGCTTGTCCGTGCGTGTTTCGTTTGCTCTTTGTTTGGGTCACACAGATATACGATATTTCGGTGATCGCAGTTAATTTTAAAGCCTTGTGGTCGCAGTAGCAGGTACTCCAGTCTTTCGCACGCGGGTACGATAGGATAGGTCGCTTTCTCAATGAGACTCCATTTACGGGACGAACCCTTGCATTTACCTCCTACACACACGAGACGTTCATGGTGCTGTTCGTGGTTAGGCACATCATCCTGCCACTGATTCACTTGCGAGACCACAAGTCCATACCCGTAATCAGATGCATCGCTCAGAACGCATATCTGCTCGTTGGTTTCTGGAAATGTCAGCATTGCCGAGTTGCCAAACAACTCTTTCACAGCATTGAAAAACCAGATATCGGACGCAGTCGGATTCAGCCCGTTTCCTGCCGCGGCTCGTTTCGTCTTTTTTGTGCCAGTGAGAGAGCTGTCAAATCGTTCCTGTAGCGGACGTGCCACTCGAGTTAAATCCACATGCTCATACCTCACCCAGCTGCTAACACAGAGAAATTGCTGCAATTCTGCAGCGGTTTGCGGTGCAGGCATGGCTCGCTGAGCTTGAATTCGCTCTGGGTCATGAAATAGGGGTAACATGGTGTACCCAAATGCATTTAGCGTGTTACATGTAAACATCGAGTTATCAGCTTGGATTTTGTAATTGAGCTGCCACAATCGTATTACAATATATCTATCAGCACAGCAACATTTTTTTGCACGTCCTTCTCCATTGGCGAAGCTTCCCCACAGGCATAATTTAATCCTATCTAGTAACTA
>NW_003306295.1:0-3031 GCF_000142945.1 Phytophthora infestans T30-4
TATCGCTTTGCCGTGCGCCTCTGGGGTGCTCTTCCACTTTAAGGTGGTTCTGGTTGGATACTTCGGAGAAGATCTCGCTAGCCTCAAGCCCAGCCCAGGGCGCGTCCTGGCTCAAGCCCCGAGGGTTCGTTTCAAAACGACAGTTCGCGGCAGAACCGCGAAGCACCGGTGGGAGACCGACCCCTGTTCTTACAGCTCGTCAACAGCCCCCGTCGATGACATGTTTACGAACGAAGAGCCAGACAAATCATCGCTGGTACCCGTGTTTGGTCGACGGTCGTTTGTGGATGATATTTGCTTCGGTGGCGAGGATTTCGACAGCTGCCTGGCGACGTTGGACCGATTGCTGGCAAGATTTGCACAGTGTCGGATCAGCATTAGCTTCACCAAGAGCATCTTCTGCCAGACCAAGGTGGGTTTTATCGCATAAAATTTCGCCAGAAGGTATCAGGGCTGATCCTAAGAAGCTTGCTGCCATCACCGAGCTTTCGTTTCCAAGGAGTAAGAAAGGCATGCAGTCGTTTCTTGGAGCGGTTAATTACTACAGCCGCTTCATTCAAGATTTCGCGGTCTACGGTGCGGCGCTGTACCAGCTCAAGGATGAAGACTTTGCCGTTGAAGGTGGCCTTTCTGTGACACGTCGTTCCTTCGAAAAATTGAAGACGAGTGTTTCACATTCACCCATCCTCAGGCACTTCGATCGGTCGAAAGAAGTTCACGTAATGCTCTTTGCGAATGAATGGGCGTTGAGCACTACGCTAATGCAAGAACATGAAGGCAAGTTACACCCCGTACGGTTCCTCGGTCGGGTGCTCAAGGAGGCCGAGATGAACTACCATCCTGCTGAGAAGGAAGTTTTGGCGTTACTTCTGCTGTTGAAGATCTGTTACGTCCAGCTGGCAGGAAAGACGCTACATGTCTATACACGATTCTCGACGTTAGAGTGGGTACATAAGTCGAAGTCTCTCTTCGGACGCGCGGTCCAGCTCGCAGTGCTGCTATCGCAGTGGCACCTTAAGGTGTAGCGCGTGAAGGAGAAGGATGTCGCCTTTGCGCAGCTACTGCAGTCAAGCATCACGAGCTTCGTCGACCTGGAAGACTCGCTCGCGCCGGTGGCGCCTCCAAACACGGGTTCCCCGACTATTCGAATGGACCCCGCGTTGCTGTACGCCAGGCTTTCCCGTAATTACAGCGGATTCGTCATGTCTTTTGACGGATCAGCGAAGACAGAGAAGTACGGTGGCTACGGGAGTTGTTCATGGGTGCTGTGGAGCCTTCCTGAGTGGAAGATAGCGATTGCTGCAAACGCTTACCTCTCGGCCACCACGGTGAATGAGGCAGAGTACACAGGGATGATTAACGGTGTCAAGGCTGCTATTGCGCACGGTGCCGAGGAATTAGTCATCGTTGGTGACTCAAGGCTCGCGATTCAACAATCACTAGGGGTGATCGCATGCAGGAAGGAAACTTTGCTAGCCCTGCTGAATACTCACAAGGAACTCGCGGCCAAGCTTCGATCAGTTAAATATCTTCACGCTGTACGAGAATACAACGCTGCCGCGGATTCGTTAGCCACTGAAGCGCTGGAATCAAAGGTCAGCCGTGTCATCCTAGCGGAAAATCAATACGCACAAGGAACTCGCGGCCAAGCTTCGATCAGTTAAATATCTTCGCGGATTCGTTAGCCACTGAAGCGCTGGAATCGAAGGTCAGTCGGGTCATCTTGGCTGAAACTCGCAAGTCGGAGTTGGCATCGCTGAATTGCATCCAGGAAATGATCTACGAACCGGATGAAGACTCGGTAGATGTTTCGTCACGTGGAGCAGAGCGTCAAGTACATGTACTGTCAGGCAGCGAGTCTTCAAAGTGGAAAACTTTCGAAAATTTCGTGGTTGATTACAGCTCACCAAAGTGCGATTATGGTAATATAGCAGTGATGACTCGGCGACAGACGAAAGCCAAGAAACGCGTCAGGTTTGCAGATGAACACTCGGAGGAGGTCTCAAAAGCTCAAGAACAGAATGAAGAACGACGAGAGACGTCCACCGAAGATTCAATCGGCCAGGATTTGCCAGACCATCTTCACAAGACTGTACCAGCGGCATTTTCCGATGCGGAAGATGTTGACCCGGTAGCGATACAACGGGAACGACGCAGACGGATACAGGTGGCACAAGACGAGGAGCAGAAGTGGTTTAACATCAAGAAGGTGCTTCAGGGCCAAGCACAAGAGCTGAGTTACAAAGAAGCTCGAAATGCCTGGAAATACGCTGACCGGTTCGTGTTATCAGAAGACGGCGTGCTTCACTATCTTGGATTGAATCGTCAGTACGACCACGGTTGGCAAGAGGAGACAAAGATGCGGCTTGTGGTACCGACAACGATGATTCAAGAGGTCTTGCAGAACTGTCACGACTCGCTGGAAGGAGGACATCAAGGTGTGGTGAGAACGTTCCATCGCGTTAAGTCCGATTATTATTGGATCGGCTTGTACGCTGACGTGAAGAAGCATGCGAAGTCATGTCCAGATTGTAGCTCGAGTAAAAGCCGTCCGCAGCTTCGTGGATACTCGCCTGGCAACGTACTAGCCGAACGACCTTTCCAGATCGTCTCGATGGATTTTGTGATCCCACTACCGAAATCTCGCAGGGGCAACACTGCGTTGCTCCTATTTCAGTGCTCGTTCACGGGATTCGTTATTGCCAAGGCTATGTCGGATACGACTGCACTGAGTGTTGCCCAAGTGCTCGAAGAATGTAACGATGGTTCGGAGCCCCATCATTAATAAGGCACGACCGCGACCAACGCTTCATGAGCGAGGTTTTCCAAGCATTTGCAGAGATGATGCAGTCAAGATCACGGGCGACTTTGAGCTATCGGCCACAGGCTAATGGACAGCAGGAACGCTCGGTGAAGTCGGTGATGGGTTCCGTACGGGTGTACGCGGAAGACCCTCTACAGAAAGATTGGGACGAAATCGCAGAGAAGCTGGTATTTGACAATAGTAATACTTCTCAAGACACTACAAGGA
>NW_003306296.1:0-3031 GCF_000142945.1 Phytophthora infestans T30-4
GGAAAAAATTATTTACAGTTTCGTTACAGAATGTCTATATCTTGAAACTTAAATATTGCTTAATTAATTCAGACATGTCGTCCAACAATTTTTACTTTTTGACTAGGGAATGGAGAGGCTATGAGCAATAAAGCTGTTATTTTAGGTTGCAATTATTATATCGGCCTCAGTGTAATCAGATGCCTGGGGACAGAGGGAGTGCATACAGTTGCGGTAGATTACTCGGAGAAGCAGGCATATGGAGCCGATTCGAAATATACATCTGAACGACTTATCGTACCTCATTATCACAAGGATCCGGATGCGTTTATCGCCCATTTGATTAACTTTGCCCAAAAGGAAAGTGTTCCGCCTGTATTAATTCCTTGCCATGATTCCTATCTGGAAATTGTGGACAGGTATTTGCCGGAGCTCCGGAAGTATTATCTGATCTCTCAAGATGTACAGGGGATTTACACGGACACGATGAACAAGGACAAATTATATGAAATAGCCGAGGAGAACGGAATGGCCGTTCCGGAAGTCGTAAGTGTTACAGAAGATCATTTTATAGAAAAAGTAGATCGTTTAATCAAGTTCCCTTGTATTGTTAAGCCGACCGACTCTCCTTCTTTTGTTGCGAAATTCCGACGGAAGCTGTTTAAGGTGAATAACCATGAGGAATTGGAACATGCGCTAAACCAAGCTAAGGAAGCTGACCTTGAAGTTTTTGTACAGCGTATCATTCCAGGCTTTGATGATCACATGTATACATTTGACGCCTATCTGGATCAGGAATCAAAGGTTACGCATTGGGCTACTTGTCAGAAATTTCGTCAGTATCCCATCAACTTTGGGGCTTCTGTATACACGGGGCAACGCTATATTCCGGAGCTATATGAAATTGGAGCTTCATTCCTTGAGCAGATCAAATGGAAAGGATTCGCAGAGATTGAATTCAAGAAAGATGCGGAAACCGGCCAATATTACCTGATTGAAGTCAACTGCCGGATGACGAATTTCAATAACCTGCTGTACAAATTGGGCCTGAACATGCCCTGGATTACTTATCAGGAGCTGACTAAAGGAATCCCGGTTCCCCCAAAAGCAATTACGGAAGATACCCGGTATACCTTTTGGTACGGATATGAGGATTTGCTCGCTGTTCGTGATTACCTCAAAAACAAGCAGCTGACGTTGTTGCAAGTACTAAGATCACTAGCACGACCTAAAGCCTATGCGATATGGGATTGGAAGGATCCTAAACCTGCAATTTCCCATTTCTCCATCCTTGCTAAAAAGTTTTCCAGGAAGATCTTATTCAAATAAAAATCGAACCCGTTCTGAATATGGTTAAGGGGGATTCCACAACATGAAATTAACACAAGTAATTGATGGTTTGATGTTTGAACTGCTGCAAGGGGCATTGGACAAAGAAATCAAAGGCATATCCAGTGATTCCAGAGAGATTGAAGAGGGCGGATTGTTTGTTGCGATTTCAGGTTTCGCTGTAGATGGACATCTCTTTATTGATAAAGCCGTTTCTAACGGGGCCGCTGTTGTCATCGTGGAAAAGGATGTGGTCCGGGTTGATGAACAGGTCACGGTGCTTAAGGTACAAGATGCACGGCTTGCACTTGCCCGTGTGGCTTCAAATTTCTATGGAAACGTATCTGAGAAGATGAATCTTATCGGGGTTACCGGAACAAATGGCAAAACTTCGATCACGTATTTTCTTCAATCCATATTTGAACATGCCGGCAGGCCTTCGGGGCTAATTGGAACCATGGGTACAGTCATTGGAAAGAGGCGGATTCAAACCAAAAATACAACGCCCGAATCGAATAATCTTCAACAGCTTTTCTCGGAAATGTTCCAATCCGGGGTAGAAACCTGCGTTATGGAAGTATCTTCACATGGACTGAGTTTGAATAGAGTTGCGTACACCCGTTTTAACACGGGGATATTTACGAACTTAACACCGGACCATTTAGAGTTTCATCACACACTGGATGATTATTTCGAAGCCAAGGCTAAATTGTTTGATATGACAAGTGATTATAACATTATCAATGCGGATGACCCTTATGGGCGTGTCCTTATAAGCCGGCTGCGAACTAAAAATGCGAAGCTGTTCACTTACGGCCTAGAGAATACGGCTGACTTTTACCCGGAAAATATGGAATGCCACATAGATCACACTGTTTACACTTTAAGGACACCAACAGAAAGTATTCAAATCCGGGTAAACCTGCCGGGAGAAATATATGTCTACAACAGTCTTGCAGCTATTGCTGCGGCATACTCCAATCAAATCAGCCTTGAACAAATTGCTGAGGGGATCAACTCGGTTAGAAGAATAAGCGGGCGGCTTGAGGTGGTTTATGAGGACGAGGATAACCGTATTATTGTTGACTTTGCCCATACTGAGGATGCCCTGGAGAAAACCATTAAAACCGTCCGGGCTTTTACAAAAGGCCGTGTCATCTTAGTTTTTGGAGTTTATGCAGATGATAGTGAGCAGGGAAGGGCCAAACGAAAAGGGATGGCGAGAGTTGCTTCCCTGCACGCAGACCTTTCTGTCATTACAACGGACAATCCGAAAGAACACGATAACCGGGTCATTATTGAGGGAATTGAAGAAGGAATGAGAATTTATGACGGAGCCTATGAGGCTGTGGTGGACCGCAGAGAAGCTATTGAACATGCTATTAATTCCATTTCTCCCGGGGATGTAATTCTTATAGCGGGTAAGGGGCATGAGACTTCACAAGTCATTGGAAAAGACAGCATTCCGTTTAACGATGCAGAGATCGTAAAGCAAATTCAAGCCAACCGGAATAAGGAAATGGTTATTAAATCCAACTACCTGGTTTAATTGCAGTTTCATGAGGGCAACCATTAAAGCATCAGTTGTGGAGTAGGTGAATAGCAAATGAAGGGTTCAAGTTTAGGAGTAATGGGAGGGATGGGGCCCAGGGCAACTTCCGTATTCTTTGAGAAGGTAATTGAACGAACGGAAGCGGATACGGACCAGGATCACATCAATATG
>NW_003306297.1:0-3032 GCF_000142945.1 Phytophthora infestans T30-4
ACCTACTTTCAAAGAACAAAACCAGAGCATGAGAAACTGACTCTATATCAAGGCCAGTCTCCAAGAGGCCCCTGTCCTGGCTCTGCCGGACGAGACGAAGCCGTTTAGCGTCGTCTGCGATGCCTCCGATTACGCCATCGGGTTTGCATTGCTGCAGGACAACACGGCTGGGCAGGAACGAGTCATCTCGTTCCAGTCCCGGCAGCTCAAAGCCGCCGAGCGGAACTACCCTGTCCATGACAAGGAGCTCCTGGCAATGCAATATGCCCTTGTGAAGTTCCGTGTTCACCTTCTGGGCTCTAGGCCCTTTGTGATCTACACAGACCACGCGTCCTTGAGGACGGCAACTAACTCGCCTCACCTCTCCCAAAGGATGGCGAGGTGGCTGCCCTTCTTCGCGGAATACAACTTCCGCGTCGAATACAAGCCGGGCAAGCTCAACGTGCTTGCGGACGCCCTCTCTCGGCGTCCCGACTATGAGTTGGCCCACATCACGCGGGTGACAACGGATCTATACGATCGGATACGCATGGCGTATCGGGACGATGAGGCTGTCGTGCCTATCGTCAAATTCCTTAAGGCTGGAACGAGCGCGAAGTCCGACTGGCTCTCGTCGCGACAGCGCTCACGACCCCACCGATATGAGTTGAAGGAGGGCCTCCTCTATTATCGGGTGGAGCCCACTGATCCTCCACGGGTGGTCGTACCCAACGACGAGGATCTGAAGTTCGACATCCTCGCGGAGACGCATGACGCGCCCTCCAGCGGCCACTTAGGCCGCGAGAAGACCTTCCTGTCGGTCTCTCAGTCCTTCTGGTGGACCCACATGTACAAGTGGGTCGCCCGGTACGTCAAGACATGTGAAACATGTCAGCGGGTCAAACCCGCAGGGCACTCTTCGGCTCCACTACAGAGCCTACCCGTACCGGCTGATTGTTGGAAGTCGATGAGTCTTGACTTCATCTTTGGGCTTCCCGCCGACGGACACGACAACACCGGAATTTTGGTGTTCGTGTGTCGGCTGAGCAAGATGGTACATCTTGCTCCAGTTCCCGTCACTATAACGGGCGAACAAACCGCAAGGTTGTTCGTCGATGGCGTGTTCCGCTATCACGGTCTCCCGGAGACGATTGTCTCGGACCGAGACCCGCGGTTCACTGCCGCGTTTTGGAAAACGCTGTTATCTTTACTGGGAACTCGTCTGCAGATGTCCACTGCGGACCATCCGCAGACCGACGGCCAAACAGAGCGCGTCAATCGAGTGCTCGAGGACACTCTGCGCAGTGTGTGCGCGGCAGCACCACGTACGTGGTCGACGCAGCTTCCAGTTGTTGAGTTTGCGCTCAACAACGCGGTGCACGCGTCCACGGGGTTCACGCTGTTCTACTTGAACGGCTTCCGCCACCCCAGAGTGCCTCTCACTCTTCGAGGAGACACTGACTCCTCTATTCTAAGTGGGGGAGAGGCTCGGAAAGCCCTTTCCTCCCAGGTCTCGGATGTGAGACCAGTTTCGCTGCGGAAACAGGTGGAATCCTTTATGGATACCAAGCTGAACATTGTCAGCAGGGTCCGCGATGCCATGGCAGCGGCCCAAGATAAACAAAAGGAGTACTCAGACAAACAAGGAAGAGGAAACTTAAGTATATTTGAGGTTGGGGACTTAGTGTTGCTAGACACGAGGAACCTACCTCTAGACACTGTTAGCTCTGTCGGCAGCAACAAACTGAAGCACCGCTTCATCGGACCTTTTGCAGTCCTGAATTTAACCTGTTTTATCTCCCTGATTTGAATTTGGCAGAGTAAAAGCCAGGCTGTAAGATAAAATTGACCTGTAATAAAACCGTAATATAAATAAATGGATGTTCTTTGTTTTTCTGCAGCTCTTGAATACTCACTAAATGATTCATAAAGAGATCTGCGCGTCCATTTTATATCGAAGTCGGGCTCCAAAGTAATCATGGTGCTTGGACGACATCCGGCTGCAAGCTGAGCTGTAGCTCCGTCTTCGTTGCGTGTCCGGTTACATACCAGGTTGCGCACCAGGTGTAAGTGCAGGTGTGATAAGATGGATTGTATCCTTTCCTTTTATTTTGGTGTCAGGATTTACACCAGGTTTTTCAAACAGGTTTCTGCCAGGTTTTCGAACTTGTTTTTTTTTAATACCGTTTTGGTTTCAGGCTGGAAACCAGGTTGATGCCGGTCGCTTAACCAGGTTTGAGCACTTTGTGAATATTCAAGGCGTCGATAGATTCTTCACGTTTTCTCTCTGTCTTTCATGGACAAGTTTCTTTTCATGGCTGGTGCGTCTTTTGCCCAGGAACTTACGCTATAACGGGAGTACGTACACATCAATTACACAGAGTAAACAAATATATTACAGATTAAGCAGGGCTGCTAGCACACGTAGCCGGAAGATATTGAGTCCAGAGTCCTCATGCGCACTCTTCACATTTTCGTCAAGCAGTCTCCACATGAAGTTCAGAATGTATATTCCGCAGCTGTTTCCATCGTGACGCGACCAAAACCAGTTTGAAGCTACTAAACGCTTGATCTTTAGTGCTGCTGCTCTGAAGCTTGGTCAGAAACGTGATGTAGTCTTGGTCCCCCAGCGGATCGTAGACAAAAATGCTCTTCGTCGTCGTGTTGATAATAATCGCAGTCCAATGCACTTGCGCAAAGCTAACAGGTATAAACACCAATCTGGAAGTGATATGTGGTGTAGGGATTTCCAGATTCGACCATACGCCGACCTACTTTAGGTCAAGAATCGGCTCGGTCTGATAACCCAGAGCTTAGGAGCCAAGGATCACGGTAAGTACTTGGCGATCTGTCCGGATATGCCATCCGAACAGCCGCTGAGCTCAACGGTCGCCGGAACTCAGCTGAAGGGTCGGTAGAGATCCGAAACGACTACATTTCATTAGATATTTGTATGAGAAGCATAGGATTAAATAGGGGGGGGCGAAAGGGCTCCCAGAAGATAACAGAGCAGAATTTTCCTAGTCCCAGACACGTGTACACTTTTCCGGTAA
>NW_003306298.1:0-3033 GCF_000142945.1 Phytophthora infestans T30-4
GTCCCCTCCGAACGTTCCACAAGTATCGGATACGGGCCATCCCTCCCGGCAATCCAGCCTGTCCCCTATTATTAATAACGGGCCGGCCGGATTTCCATTCAGCGGGACCATCTACGGTACGAATCCTCAGTGGTGGTTGGGATGAGCTCGCCGAAGACTAAGCGGACCTTTAGAAGGCCACGTTCACCGTCTGGGACAGGGCGTGAACCGGTTAAAGATGCTCATGCGACGGTGCAGACGACGCTTGGCATGCAAGAAGATCCATAACGAATCATTGTTCACTTGATATTTGTATATTTGATTAGGACTTCTTATTAGGAATAGCCCGAACGGGTAAGCTTAAATACAAAACAGAATTTCCACTCAAGCACACAGAGCGACGTCCGGCTTCAAGGTAAGCGTCAGGTCAAGCTTGTTTGACTGTGTTATGCCTGTCGGTGAACTCGAAGCTCTGTAGCGAGGGTTCATCCGGCAAGGCCAAGAGACTTTGTGTATTGGCCGATTATTATCGGGAGGTTTTACGTGACGGCTTATTGCTGCCTATTTGCACGACTGGGAGTGCTTGAATTGCTTCCCTTTTATTCTTCCTACCGAGTGTTGAACACTCGGTGATCTCGTAAAAGGCTTACCCGTGCCTGGTACCCTTCCGCTGTTGGGACCACGAGGATTCAAAACACCTGCTAGTTTTGCTCGTGCTAGTAGCGTGTTCTTATTTTTACTGGTTGGCCTATATAAGTAGTTTACAAGGTCCAGTTTGTCCCGGTGCAAGGGCAGAACTGCGGTCTTCAGGTCCGCCCGAACGATCGTTTACTATCCTAGTAGACGTATTGTTGTGGGAACGTCCTAACTACATTTGTAGCTAGAGCTCACGTGGGAATTCCCGGATCCACCCTTACCTGGATTCACTTAGGTGGATATGGGATATACTATGTACCAGTGGATCGAGTGTGGATCCTATGAAGGAATGGTGGTAGGTGCCATCTAAAGGTGGATCTAGTAGCCACGGTTAACATGAAGTCAGGATCCACTGCGAGGTTCCCCGGATCCCATACTTCCGAGCTCGGATCTAAGGAGGGAGGATCCCGTATAGAGGGACCTGGATCCAGGGTATAGGGATGATGGATGCAGTGGATCTCGAACTTTCGTGGAGAAATGGAGATCATAGACGGTTGCAGGATGACGTTGGATGATTGGAGAGCTCAGATCCACGACAAGTGTGCACTTACAGTAAAGTGGATCCAAGCGACCTGGATCCGGATGAGTGTACCCATAATAGAGTGACCACAATGATTACGTCATGGATCCGGTGGATCCGAAGATAACACAGCTGGAATGATAAGTCAAGGGAAGAAAGGACATGCAGCCGAGCCTGGTAAGGGATTTAGCAGGTGAAAGGCATAGAAAGTAGAAATCCAGGCAGGTATAGGCTTAAGTATCAATACAGAACCTCATTTGCACCATAACACGCAAGTCCCTTCCTGGTCAAGGGAAGAAGGGACATGCAGCCGAGCCTGGTAAGGGATTTAGCAGGTGAAAGGCATAGAAAGTAGAAATCCAGGCAGGTAAAGGCTTAAGTATCAATACAGAACCTCATTTGCACCATAACACGCAAGTGCCTTCCTGCCCTCAAGAACCAGAGCTACATTGGCCGTACGAGCTCGGAGAAGGTTGGGATATGCGAATCTAGTGTTGGTAGTGTTAACTGGATAATACATTGGCCAGTTCCTACAACCTAGTAAGCTTTCCCATACACGTGCAGATCCGATGGGTTAACCGAATTTACTACTTGGTCGGTTATACCCTAGAGGCTCTCAACGCTCAAGATCCCGTCACAGGAGGCGGCAAGTACGACGCAAAGGAACTACAAAGGCAAGGGAACACACCCGCAAGGCAACTCTACGGCCAGATCCACGATCTAGGCCCCGGATCCATAAGCTCGAATATTCGCTTAGGATACGGAACCATCCACGGACGCAAAATGAAGATCTTACCACTACTGCCCCACCCCATCCCCACGTCTCGCCAAGACACTTAAGCTTCACCACTTGAACTCTTCGGAAGTTACCGAGAGAGCAAGATCCCGCCCTACCGACGGGTACACAAGGTGAGGAAAGTTGAGCAGAACACGGATCATCGGGGGACCCCTTCGTTAGTCGGTGTCTGGGCGCAGTTGGTAAGTTGGAACCAGCAATCTCGCAGATTTTGCTGATCCCGCTACACCACAAATCTTGCTTAGGTCTTCGCCGAGTGGTTTGAACTCGGCTACTCGGCTGTACACCTTCTTCGTTCCACCAGGGGCCTTCTCCAATCCAAACGCCACTCTCAATTTGTTCTTCCATTGCCAGAGCTCAGCTCCGCCACGGGTTAGACTCCAGTCGGACAGGATGAGGCTGTTTGGTCGGCTGTTGCACCGATAGCCCATCGCCTTCAACAGAAGCACAGTTTCTTCCACCAACTGATTGATGTTGGCTGCACGCACCGCTTGAGTTAACTCGGGACCCAACATCGGCCACTTCGCCTGCGCCATCGGCCACGGGCGCGAACATCATCATCCATTTCGATCTCGTTCTCATCTCCTCGCCGAGTCGAGCCAACACTTTATTGGCGCTCGGCGTATCGGCGTTCCTCGTCGCTTTCAGAATAAGGGGCGGACGGTCCCCTTGAGCAACGCCTTGTTCTTCTTCATCTTCTTCATCGCATGCACCTTCGTCGAGCTCGGCGGATAAGTTGCGCTCGACAGAACGTGGGGCTCCCATGCGTCCCACCTGCAGCGTCAACTCTTCCACCTCGCCAAGTAGCTCGGAGGTAGTTTTCGTTTTTCAAACATCAGCGCTCTCAACCTTCAAGCTATCCTGAACTGCAGAAGCATCTCTGTTCTCGAAAACAAGGTTCACGCCATCCGAGTCAAACCTTCCGGGAGGTCCCACCCTCATTCGCATGGCAAAGAGCGGTCGATGCCCCGGGTCCGTACACCAAAGAGGCTGACCGCCACCCGTCCTCATACTCGTCCGCTCGGACGAGTCCCGCCAGCCC
>NW_003306299.1:0-3033 GCF_000142945.1 Phytophthora infestans T30-4
CACAGATTTGTCCTGTCCCGTCCATGAGATCTCGGGATCTGTACATCCCTCCGTTCCCGGGTACAGTATCCCCTGATCGAGAGTTGTCTCCGGTCTTCGCCGTACGATCGTTGGACGCAGTGAGACAGACTCGACGGTAATCTTCAGGGTCGGAGTCCGAACCGTCGGATCCTGACTCAGTTCCTGAGTCAGGCGCCGTGACTTGGTGGACACGTCGAGCTGGGGCCGTGGGCGTCGGAGCCTTTTGGCGATACTTGCCGGATCCGACCGCCGCCTTCTTCTGGCGGTGCTTCGCGCGATCCACAGCCCGCAGCACTTCTTCAAGCTCATCTGCGTCGGGAAGACGTAACAGGGTCAGCCTGTCGGCCAGATCCACGTCCCTCACCGTCTCGATGAAATGATTCACGTGTTCCCGCAGTACCTTGGATCCCCCATCCTTGATCTTCAACTTGGCCCGTAGACCGGCCACATTTAGTCGATGTAGGTATTCTAGTGGGGATTCATCCGATCTGCGGCGAGCGTGGTAGTATGGTCGTGCCACCGACACTCCCAATCCACTGTACTGGGTCTGGAAACGGCGCAGCAAATCTGGCCACTTGTTCCTGGTGGATCTGCCCCGCTGCCGATACCAGTTCCTGGCTGGCCCCGCTAGCAGATCCGCAAAGGTCAAACACTTCTCAGTATCCGACGCTTGATCTCTCATGAGGGCCGACTTGACTTTGCTGATCCATGTTCTCGCTCGGTCCTCATCTTGATCCTTGCCCGTGAACTCCTTCAGGTCCGATATGGCTGAGATCCGTACCCTCTGGATCATGGACGATCCACCTGCCCCGGCTGTGGCTGTTGCTACCACTGCTGACGAAGTGGATGGGCCATCCAGATCGTCTGGGTCGAACTCATCATGGGAGTTGTCTCCCTCCACTGACTCCATTTCCACGTCTCGTGCTCCATGTTCGTGGAGCACTTGCACTTGTGACACGGGCGCTCTCATACCCTGTTCGGCCAGGAAACGACTCATCGCAGCTTCGAAGTGCCGCTGCAGGGTGCCCGAGGAAGTGTCGGAAGAGCCTGTGGCCGTCTGGTCCACTGGCGAGACAGGGTCCGTGAGGCGATTACCTCGAGCCTGATCTGACGATAATCCCACTGGCTTCTTGCCGGATCTGGCTCGATCCTGGCTGGATTGTGTCAGATCACGCGTAGGGCCTACTGGATCCCGAGCCTTCACGTTCACAGGGGCTTCCTGAGCCTTCACGTTCACAGGGGCTTCCTGTCCTCGGATCCTCGCTCGCGCTTCCAGCATGGATGCCCCGGAGGGTCCTAAAGTCATGCGTCGTGGTTCGGACGACGTATCTGACTCATCCTCAGCGGCGGATTCGTAGTTCGAGGGCGCAGCTTGGCTGACCCTCGGCGACGACACCGAATCCATAGTGCGCGACCTTTCTCCGATGATGGACTTAACTCTGGCAAAGAGGTCCCGCGTCGCGGATACTATGAGATCCAGGTCTAGCTCGAAGATATCCTCTGCGTCGAACACACCAGCTACGATGCCTGACTCCGTAAGCAAACGTAATAGATCCTTGACTGCCACCAACTTGTTCGCCGTTTTCGTTGGTGCTCTCACCGGTTCCCTTGGATCTTCGATCTGTCGTGGATTCAGGATCGGCATGACAGGATCTTGATGCAGGAAGTCGCGTAAAGCTTGGTGGCGATACACAAACTCGAGATCCTTGTCGGACCAGCTCGACCTGGATCCAGCTTGGTCCTCTTCCGACTCTGGAGCTTGCATCTTCTTCCGCGTAGTCTTACTCGTTTTCGTCTTCTTTCTTGTTTCTTCGACTAGCGGGCTTGGGTTTAGGTACGGTGTTGGCTTAACCGGTGAATCTGCAAATGCATACCGTTTCGCCTTCACTTTCCCTTGTTTTGTTAGCGGATCTTGACTTGCGTCAAGATCCGCAGGGGTCCCCGAGGGGACCTGGGGAGGATAGAGAGGTTTCTCTTCTAGATCCGGATCCGGATCCACCTCTCTTCCGTCGACAGAGTTCCTCCCAAAACTCCATCGATCCGCGGATCTTGTTTCATTCAGCAGCGTCTTCGTCGATCCGACCTCCGACGACGCCTCTTCCCCTGGCTCAATCTTCACTTGAGCATCTTCTTGGGACTCACGGTGAAATCCCGAGTCACCAAAAGATCCGGGCACGCGCACCATTGTGGTGTAGCGGGATCAGCAAAATCTGCGAGATTGCCAGATCCAACTTACCAACTGCGCCCAGACACCGACTAACGGAGGGGGTCCCCCGATGATCCGTGTTCTGCTGAACTTTCCTCACCTTGTGTACCCGTCGGTAGGGCGGGATCTGCTCTCTCGGTAACTTCCGAAGAGTTCAAGTGGTGAAGCTTGAGTGTCTTGGCGGGACGTGGGGATGGGGTGGAGCAGCAGTGGAAAATCTTCACTCTGCGTCCGTGGATGGTTCCGTATCCTAAGCGAATATTCGAGCTTATGGGTCCGGGGCCTAGATCGTGGATCTGGCCGTAGGGTTGCCTTGCGGGTGTGTTCCCTTGCCTTTGTGTTGTCCTTTAAGTCGTACTTGCCGCCTCTGGGACGGGTTCTGGAGAATGGGAGACCTTAGAGGGGTAAACCCACCCAAGTAATAAAATTGGCGTTTAAACCCCTAGCGATTTTTTTCGCGCCCTTTTTAGAGAAAAAGCTCACTAGGTTGTAGGATCTGGCCAATGTATTATCCAGTTATCACTACCAACACTAGATTCGCAATTCCCAACCTTCTCGGAGCTCGTACGGCCAAATGTAGTTCCGGTTCTTGAGGGCAGGAAGGCACTTGCGTGATACTGTGCAAATTGAGTTCTGTATTGATATTTAAGCCTATACCTGCCTGTGTTTCTACCTTCTCTGTCTTTCATCTGCTAAATCCCTTACCAGGCTCGGCTGCATGTCCCTTCTTCCCTTGACCCATCATCCCAGCTGTGTTATCTTCAAATCCACCGGATATATGACGTAATCATCATGGTCACCCTATT
>NW_003306300.1:0-3033 GCF_000142945.1 Phytophthora infestans T30-4
AAATATAGTTCCACTTTACTACATATAATCTCTCAAACATCCACCTGATGTCTAGAATTTTTCCTTGTGTTGGGGGGTGGGTCGCGGTTTCCTCTTTTGTCCTTTTCTTTTTCGAATACTTTGACTTCTTCGCCTTTTTTTATTTTAATATTTTTTTTTTTTTGTTTGCTTTTTTTCTGTTAGCTTTTTTCAAACTCCATATAACACCCTTCCAACCGGTTACCCTTTTTTTCAAGTCTCTTTTATTATATCATCTCAGAAGGTACCGATTTGATTATTTGGTGTATTTCTAAAATAGTTGGCCAAGTATAATGATTTTTATTTCTTAGTTATTGATTGAAATATTATTTCCTTCTTAAACTTATCTTTTTTCGATTTCTTCCTTCTTCCGCTCAATGTGTTTTCCCTTCCGTCTTCGCCCCAAGTGCAGAAGTCACTCCGTTCAGCCCTAAGCTTCGTTCCAACACCTCTACACCGTTAACAGGTTATGAGCCCAAGCACCATTTCCTCTGCCCATGACGCCTCGACCAAGGTCACCATCGACAGGTTCAACGGTGACAACAACGCGACGTGGAGCCGCTACATGCGTGGCGTGTTTCTGACCAAGTCGGCATGGCACGTAGTGAGCCGGGAAACGACGCCGAGCTTCACGGACATCCGGACCAAGGACGACTAGCAACATTGCGCTCGGACTGATGTTGCTCCACATGAACGCGGACTACCACCACGTGGTTGATGACTGAGGAAGCGTGGGGCGCGTGGACGCGCTTGAAGACGCTGTATGGTGGGTCGCAGAAGGCTGGTCGCATCTACCTGAAGCGCCAGCTCTTCAGCATGGAGATGTCGGAAGGCGGCAATGTCTTGCATCATTGCAACGAGGTCCTCAACATCAGCGCCAAGCTCAGCAGCATCGGCGCCAAGATGGAGGACGAGGACGTGGCGATCTGCTTACTGCGAAGTCTCCCCAAGAGCTACGAGAACGTCGTGCTCGATCTGGAGATGAGCAACGCAGAGCTGCGGTCGCAAGACGTTGTGAAAGTGCTCACAAACGAGCACATCAAGCGACAAGGTGAGAAGACGGCGACGGTGAAGACTGAAAACGCGGCCAAGGCGTTCAACACCGACCGAGAGTCTCGCCAATGCACGTACTGCGGGAAATTGGGGCACATGATTGACAAGTGCTGGACCAAGCAGAAGGATGAGGGTCGAGGTGCTCGACGCGGCGGCAACGGCCGTGGACGCGGAGCTAACAACATCCAGTGGCGAAACGACGGCGACGACGACTACGACTACGATCGAGTAGCGTTCGCGGTTTCCCTGGAATGTGGAGTATCGACGAACAAGAATGTGTCTGGAATGTGGGCGGTCGACAGTGGTGCCACACACCACATCTGTAGCGACAAGTCCAAGTTCGCCAATCTCATCGAGCGCAATGAAGGCGAACTTTCGGTGGCCGACGGGAACAAGGCGGCTATCAAGGGTGTGGGGACCATCGTGGAAAGAGTGGTCCTGCCCAACGGCACCGAGCGCGAGATCGAGATCAAGAACGCGCTCTATGTGCCTAACATGAGCAGATCGCTTTCATACGCAATCAACAGAACGAAATTCCAATGTGTGAAGGCACCGAAAGTCACTTCTCCGCCCGAGGATCGAAATTGCATGGGTGAGCCTGCGGCGGATTTCTGAGAGGGACTTTACGGGCTGCCCACCCTTTACCATTCGACAAATGGCGGCAACAACGGGAGAGGGCGTTGGACTAGCTGGCGCTTTGGGTTCAGTTCCGTTCCACGCTCCAGTCGAGGTGCTTCGCAAGATGGTCGACAACAAGATGATCAAGGACGCGAAAGCACCTTCCAAGCCTAGCGGACCAAGTCTGTGTCGCGGCTGCCAGCAAGGCAAGATGGTCCAAAAACCATTCCCTAGCAACCGTGACAAGCGTCGTTACGACACCTTCGAGTTGCTTCACTTCGACATTTGCGGACCCATGGAGAAAGCCTCGCTTGGTGGCAGCAAGTATTTGCTACTGATCGTGGACGAAGCCAGCGGATGCATGAAGGGTTTCTGTCTGCGTGCCAAATCAGAAAGCGAAGACTGCATCAAGACGTATTGAGGGTTGCTGGTCTTGGTACTGTGTACCAGTTGTACCCATTAACCGGTCAACCTGAACCGGTCCAATACGATCCCGCTGTGATTATGGTACGTTGTTTATGCCACCCATGATTGGACGAGTAGAATGATTGGACGAGTACAGAATGATTGGATGAGTAGAATGATTGGATGACCTAGGTAGTGAGGACAGTGTAAGCCCCGATAAATCAATCACTTTCGAATCTTCCTTCTTCCGCTCAAGTGCCTTCACTCCGGTCTCCGCACCAAGTGCAGAAGTCACTCCGTTCAGCCCCAAGCTTCATTCCAACACCTCTACACCGTTAACAGGATCCCGTCTTGGACGCCGATCCCGATTTTGATACAGCCGTAGATCCCGTTTTGGCCGTCGATCCGGACTTGGACACCGCTGATCCTGTTTTTGATGGGGCAACGGATCCAGCCTTGGACGCCGTAGACCCAGTCTTGGGTCCGGATCCAGATTTTGACGCAGCAGCGGTGGATCCCGTCTTGGACGTCGATCCCGGTTTGGACACCGTCGATCCCGTTTTGGACGTAGCAACAGGTCCAGTCTTGGACGCCGAGGTAGACTTGGATCTAGCGGTGGATCCAGACTTGGATCCGGCACCTGACTTCGAGGGAGAAACTGAAGTCTTGGGCGCGGGTGTAGATCCTGCCTTGGACACAGAAGTGGATCCTGCTTGCGGAGCAGATTTAGAAGCCGGATTCGTTTTGGGCTTGGCTTTCGGGGAAGCTCGGGCCTGCTTATGGGGACGGGAGGATCCGGTGCTAGGAGCGGGAGATGTACTACGCGGGCGTTTCGCAGTCGACGAATCCGCCCCACTTACCGTCGGAAGAGGAGCAGAAACGCTAGCGGCCTGAGAGGGCCCCGACAAGGGAGGAAATGGATCCGAGACGGCAGCTGTC
>NW_003306301.1:0-3037 GCF_000142945.1 Phytophthora infestans T30-4
TGGCGCTCGATTTCTTGAGACATTCTCCTGCGCATCTTGCCCCTCGACCTGCTTCTCGTCCTCCATCTGTACCGAGCGATGTCCAGAGCGGGTCCCGGGGATTCAAAAACTTTTCTTTCACATTCCCTATCCAGTTTGATATTCGTCATACCTGCTGGAGTGAAGGTCGCGGCACGAGCTCCCAGTGTCTCGTCTTCCCCTTTCGAGCACTTCACAATCTCCAGCGGCAAGGCGAGAGTAAAGCTGCCCACTGTCCCAAACGTCCTTGTAACCCGGCTGACTTGAACAGCCAGGCTAACGTAGAGTGTCGAGTCAGGATCTGTATGAGAGTTCCCACTAGCAGGTTGTAATTCAGATCCAACACGCGCAGGAGCGCGAGTATCTCTTTCTCCACCGCTCCGTAGTTCAATTCATTCGGCTTCAGTGTACGGCTGACGAAGGTGACTGGATGACAGATCCCCTCATGTTCTTGAACTAGAGCTGCTGAGACTGCCCAGTCGCTGGCATAAACTATTACCGTAGGTTGACGTTCCGGATCGAAGTGACGGAGGATAGGCGTGGTCGCGATTCTGTTCCTCAGTTCCACGAATGCGTGTTGAGCTCGGATCCACCAAGATTCTGCCTGTTCCATGTTCTGATCCGTCGTCTCTATCCAGCCTGGATCCTCTCTCTGTTGGTCCCGGGGTGGATCCAGCTCCTGTTTCAGGTCCTCTTCTGGCGTCCTACCACTTGGATCCCTTCGTGGATCTGGGCCAGAGCTTGTTGGATTTTCATCTGGACAGCTGGAGTGGTCATCGCGGCAAAATCTACCTCTCTCAATTCGTACAATACCGCGGCAAACAGGGCGTCATCCTCGATGAACCGACTGTAGTAGTTCAAACTGCCCAAGAAAGATTGCATCGCCCGTAACGACTGTGGAAAGGACAAATCGGCTAATGAAGACAGGTCCTTAGGATTCGCCTCCAATCCCTCCTTGGAAACTCAATGGCCTAAGTACTCCACCTTGCGCATCACCCAATAGCTCTTTACCACACTAATAGAGAGATTCCACTTAGTACACGCCTCCAGTAAGGACGTCACTCTCTCGCACAACTGATCCCACGATTCCGCCGGGATCAGAATGTCGTCGATGTAAGATCTGCGTCCTAACACAGATGGGGTCCCAGGATCCCCTGGCTCCCCCGCTTCGAATGGATCCACTTCCGTATGGCCTTCCCCAGACCCACCTGTTTCGGACTCCGGTATTCGGGTGAATCCATAGAGGGCGTTATCGATCAGGCGTTGGTAGATCTGGGGTGCGTTCTTCAATCCGAACGGCATCCGGTTCCACTCGAACAGTCCAAACGGTGTGATGAATGCGGATATCGCGCGAGCTCGATCCGTCATAGTAACCACCCAGAAACCACTGGCCATGTCTAGAGAACAGTACCAGAGTACTTTATCCAAATCTTCCAACAGCTCATTGATTAGAGGCATCGGATACACCATCAATCGAGTCAGGCTGTTAACCAGCCGGTAATCAATGCACAGACGTATATCCACCCCGTTCTTCTTGATGATGATTACCACCGGCGACGCCCACGGGGACGTTGAGAAGCTGATGATCCTGGCTTGCAGCAGGCCCTTAATCAGATCCGACAGTTTTTCTCGGAACTGAGGTGCCACCTTCCGCACCCTTTGAGCGATCGGTTTCGCGTCGCCGACATCGATGTCACATTTGACTCCGCGGGCGGCGGGCGGTAACGCATTACCCTTACCGATCAGCAGATGTCGGCTTTCCCAGATCTTCTGACGCAGACGATCCACTTCAGTGGGTTCGTTCGCCCCTGGATCCACTTGGATATCATCAATCGTGACCTCCTCTGTGGTCAGTGGTACCTCCGGGATTACCGCCATACCTTCTCCAAGATCCTCGGCGTGTAGATCCCCGCCTTCACGGTAGCAGACTTGTTCATCTTCGGTCTTTGTCTGATCCACCCTTGGATCCAGGCACCGCGACTCTCCTTCGACCGTCATCCCTTCTGTCTTCGTGGGGTCGGGTATCCTGGTACTGGGGAAGTCACCGGTCGGATCCAGCCGGTCCTCTAACGAGTCTAAACCCGACAGTTCGGGTTTGACTAGCGTTGCCACTCTCGATAGGGATCCAGGCACTTTATCCAGTGGAAAGCTTGGATCCACTTGTAGATCGGCGGGATCCGGCTGTTCGGCTTTAGCCCTCTGCAATCCTTCATCCACCGACCCTGCGTTATCTAAGGACCGACTCCGGGGATCGTCTCCCGTCATGGATCCAACTCCATTGCTTGGATCTCACCGTCGATCTCTCTGCAGGATCTTTCGCGGAGTTGGATATGAAGCCGATCACCAGGGGCCAGTGGCTCCGCCGGGAGCTCCACCTCTCCGAGAGATTCGATCTCGGTAGTCGCCTCGTACACCAGATTCTGCCATTCTTTGTAGCGGCGGGATCCCACTGACACATATCCAGGTCGCCTAGGGATACCGTCCTTCGCCAACCATCGTCCGATCTCCTCATAATGGTCCAGTAATAGTCTCTTGTCGCTGACGTTCGTGACCTGGAGATATTGCGATCGACCTGGTCCTTGGATTACGGTAGGTACCCATTTCTCGCCCGAGTGACCCACAGTTTCTCATGTTCACCCCACTTTAACCGGTCTGACAGCTCCCAAGTTTTCCCCGGGTCTGCTATCGCGCGGTGTGTTTTCTCTCCCGCCCCTTATGATCCTCATCTTCGCTCCATACAACGGCCGCCGTCCGCTGAGCTGGATCCGCATCTCGTCAGGGAAACAAAGTGTCCCATCCGCCAGATCCAACCTCACTCCGGCTGGCACCATGAAATCCATCCCAAGGATGGCGTCTTGACCAGCGAGATCCCCGACCCAAATGTCAAACCAATACACCAAACAACCTGCCAGCGTGATCTTGATTCGCGTTCTCCCGTTTGTACGGTATACGCCTTCACCAATCCCAACACAATCTTGGATCCGACTCCCATCCACTTGGCACCCAACCTTACGAGCAA
>NW_003306302.1:0-3038 GCF_000142945.1 Phytophthora infestans T30-4
CGGATCTGGCTCGATCCTGGCTGGATTGTGTCATATCACGCGTAGGGCGTACTGGATCCCGAGCTTTCACGTTCACAGGGGCTTCCTGTCCTCGGATCCTCGCCCGCGCTTCCAGCATGGATGCCCCGGAGGGTCCTAAAGTCATGCGTCGTGGTTCGGACGACGTGTCTGACTCATCCTCAGCGGCGGATTCGTAGTTTGAGGACGCAGCTTGGCTGATCCTCGGCGACGACACTGGATCCATAGTGCGCGACCTTTCTCCGGTGATGGACTTAACTCTGGCAAAGAGGTCCCGCGTCGCGGATACTATGAGATTCAGGTCTAGCTCGAAGATATCCTCTGCGTCGAACACACCAGCTACGATGCCTGACTCCGTAAGCAAACGTAATAGATCTTTGACTGCCACCAACTTGTTCTCCGTTTTCGTTGGTGCTCTCACCGGTTCCCTTGGATCTTCGATCTGTCGTGGATTCAGGATCTGCATGACAGGATCTTGATGCAGGAAGTCGCGTAAAGCTTGGTGGCGATACACAAACTCGAGATCCTTGTCGGACCAGCTTGACCTGGATCCAGCTTGGTCTTCTTCCGACTCTGGAGCTCGCATCTTCTTCCGCGTAGTCTTACTCGTTTTCGTCTTCTTTCTTGTTTCTTCGACTAGCGGGCTTGGGTTTAGGTACGGTGTTGGCTTAAACGGTGAATCTGCAAATGCATACCGTTTCGCCTTCACTTTCCCTTGTTTTGTTAGCGGATCTTGACTTGCGTCAAGATCCGCAGGGGTCCCCGAGGGGACCTGGGGAGGATAGAGAGGTTTCTCTTCTAGATCCGGATCCGGATCCACCTCTCTTCCGTCGACAGAGTTCCTCCCAAAACTCCATCGATCCGCGGATCTTGTTTCATTCAGCAGCGTCTTCGTCGATCCGACCTCCGACGACGCCTCTTCCCCTGGCTCAATCTTCACTTGAGCATCTTCTTGGGACTCACGGTGAAATCCCGAGTCACCAAAAGATCCGGGCACGCGCACCATTGTGGTGTAGCGGGATCAGCAAAATCTGCGAGATTGCCAGATCCAACTTACCAACTGCGCCCAGACACCGAATAACGGAGGGGGTCCCCCGATGATCCGTGTTCTGCTGAACTTTCCTCACCTTGTGTACCCGTCGGTAGGGCGGGATCTTGCTCTCTCGGTAACTTCCGAAGAGTTCAAGTGGTGAAGCTTGAGTGTCTTGGCGAGACGTGGGGATGGGGTGGAGCAGCAGTGGAAAATCTTCACTCTGCGTCCGTGGATGGTTCTGAATCCTAAGCGAATATTCGAGCTTATGGATCCGGGGCCTAGATCGTGGATCTGGCCGTAGGGTTGTCTTGCGGGTGTGTTCCCTTGCCTTTGTAGTTCCTTTGCGTCGTACTTGCCGCCTCCTGTGACGGGATCTTGAGAGTTGAGAACCTCTAGGGTGTAACCGACCAAGTAGTAAATTCGGTTAACCTGTCGGATCTGCACGTGTATAGGAAAGCTCACTAGGTTGTAGGATCTGGCCAATGTATTATCCAGTTATCGCTACCAACACTAGATTCGCAATTCCTAACCTTCACGGAGCTCGTACGGCCAATGTAGTTCCGGTTCTTGAGGGCGGGAAGGCACTTGCGTGTCACTGTGCAAATTGGAGTCTGTATTGATATTTAAGCCTATACCTGCCTGGATTTCTACCTTCTATGTCTTTCCCTCGTTAAATCCCTTACCAGGCTCGGCTGCATGTCCCTTCTTCCCTTGACCCATCATCCCAGCTGTGTTATCTTCAGATCCACCGGATCCATGGCGTAATCATTATGGTCACCCTATTATGGGTACACTCATCCGGATCCAGGTCGCTTGGATCCACTTCACTGTAAGTGAACACTCGTCGTGGATCTGAGCTCTCCAATCATCCAACTTCATCTCGCAACCGTCTGTGATCTCCATTGTCCCACGAAGTTCGAGATCCACTGCATCCGTCATCCCTATACCCTGGATCCAGGTCCCTCAAGGCGGGATCCTCCCTCCATGGATCCGAACTCGGAAGTATGGGATCCGGGGTACCTCGCGGTGGATCTTGACTCCTCATTAGCCGTGGCTACTAGATCCACCTTCAAAGGGCACCTTACCATCCTTCTTCGTAGGATTTACACCCGATCCACTCTTGTATAGTATATCCCATATCCATTTAAGTGAATCCAGGTAAGGGTGGATCCGAGGTAAGTCTTGGTGGATCTTGCCTTCTCGTACATCGCTCATACCAGATCCATCGTCATTTCATACGGGGTGCTGCTCGTCATGGCTAATCCACCACCGGCAACTTGCATCCGTGCCACCAACCCAAATCCTCTCTAATCACTTGAAATTGTCACTGATTCGGAATAGTGACCCCGCGTTAGGCCCATTCTCTTATTTCTGAGACAGCACTTCACCACAATCGCCTCCTGTACGTTGTCGGCGCTGCACAACAGCGTTCACGGCGTGCATTACCAGCATCCACAACCGCTTTCTCCCCTTCGCGACACATGTCTCCCGCCAAGCGTACCGGCAAATCGTCGGGCAAGGCCCCATCCACCACCCCTCCGGTCAGTCCGTCTTCTATGTCGCTCACCGATCTGCGGGTTCTAGCCCAGGCTCTTTCCGATCAGGTGCAAACCCTGACGGCGGAGCTCCAGACGGCTCAAGATGCCCAAGACCAAGCTGCGTCTCTGCACACTACCCAACTTCAGACCTTGCGAGCCCAAGTCCATGACCAGGCCATGGAGATCCAGGGGTGGGAGCACCGTGCGGCCTCTCGGTCGCAGGACCTGCGACTCTTGTTAGCTGATCAGGCGGTCGAGATCTGCGACCTGACCGGACGGCTGGATCGCGCCTCCCGTCAGCGAGATGTCATGCGAGATGACAACGACCATCTCCTTAGGGAGATGGCGCTCGCCGGATCTGAGATCCACCAGCTTCAATCCCGGATCCACGACCTCGAGCGGGAGTCTGGAGGATTCTCAGACTGCTGGGGCAGCCGCGGATGCTAGCT
>NW_003306303.1:0-3039 GCF_000142945.1 Phytophthora infestans T30-4
TCGGTGGCATGACAATACTACCACGCTCGCCGCAGATCGGATGAATCCCCGCTAGAATACCTACATCGACTAAATGTGGCCGGTCTGCGGGCCAAGTTGAAGATCAAGGATGGGGGATCCAAGGTACTACGGGAACACGTGGATCATTTCATCGAGACGTTGGGAGATGTGAATCTGGCCGACAGGCCGACCCTGTTACGTCTTCCAGACGCAGATGAGCTCGAAGAAGTGCTGCGGCCTGTGGATCGCGCGAAACACCGCCGGAAGAAGGCGGCGTTCGGATCCGGCAATTATCGACAAAAAGTTCCGACACCCACGGTCCCAGCTCAACGCGTCCACCAAGTCACGGCGCCCGACGCAGAAACTGAATCGGGATCCGACGGTTAGGACTCCGACCCAGAGGATTACTGCCGAGTCTGTCTCACTGCGCCCAACGATCGTACGGCGAAGACTGGAGACAGCTCTCGATCGGGGGATACCGTACCCGGCGACCGTGGGATGTACAGATCCCGAGATCTCATGGACGGGACAGCGCAAATCAGGTGTTCGCAGTGCGGATCCCGGAAGCACACCGAATCTGGATGCTGGAAACAACGGGTCTGTGAGAAGTGTGGCAAGAAAGGTCATCCCGGAGATCATTGCTTCAACGTGTGTCGCGGTTGTGGCGAAATCCACGACGCCGGCAAGTGCCCGATGGAAGAATTCTACAACCAGATCCGCCAATGGTTTGATCGAGCCAAGCACCGAGGGATGTTGCCAGAAGTGGCCGAGAAGATGTTAAACTAGGCCGCTCGCCGGGTTTGAATCCGGTACGAGCCGAGCGTTCTAGGTACTGCATTTATGCATTTGTGAACAAGACATCGCTAGATCCAGGTAGCAGGACCCTAGATCCAGTCGATAATACACGTGATCTACATGAAGTGTCAGTTGCCAAGATCTCTAGTTTGCGCCAAGTGGATGAGTTTGCCAGATCCGAAGTCTCTTCAACCCTGGATCTACAAAGGGGAAAGGTATGTGGTTATTGGGAGAAGCGCCAACATGGTCGATGGTTTGAGCCTACCAAGGGTGAGGTCACTGCAGATCCACCTAAGGTCTGTCAGGTCACTGGATCCCGTGGATTTGAGGATGTTGGATCCATGGATCCGCTAACCGGGGAGTCCCGTGGATACTGGAAGTACCATGCCCCAGGAAAGTGGCTCAGACAAGCCAAGGTAGGGGGCAAGATCAACAATGAAAAATCAATCCTACTCCTAGATAGTGGTGCCGAGGTGTCTATACTAGATACCGCCTTTGCTCGTAAGGTTGGGTGCCAAGTGGATGGGAGTCGGATCCAAGATTGTGTTGGGATTGGTGAAGGCGTGTACCGTACGAACGGGAGAACGCGGATCAAGATCACGCTGGCAGGTTGTTTGGTGTATTGGTTTGACATTTGGGTTGGAGATCTCGCTGGTCAAGACGCCATCCTCGGTATGGATTTCATGGTACCGGCCGGAGTGAGGTTGGATCTAGCGGATGGGACACTTTGTTTCCCTGACGAGATGCGGATCCAGCTCAGCGGACGACGTCCGTTGTATGGGGCGAAGATGAGAATCATAAGGGCAGATAAGACAACCTGGATCGAGCCCGGGGAAACCTGGGAACTGCCAGATCGGTTAAGGTGGGTGGAACATGAGAAACTGTGGGTCACTCGGGGGCAAGAAATGGGTGCCGACCGTAATCCAGGGACCAGGTCGATCACGATACCTCCAGGTCACGAACGTCAGCGACAAGAGACTATTACTGGACCATTATGAGGAGATCGGACGATGGTTGGCGAAGGACGGTATCCCTAGGCGACCTGGATATGTGTCAGTGGGATCCCGCCGCTACAAAGAATGGCAGAATCTGGTGTACGAGGCGACTACCGAGATCGAATCCCTCGGAGAGGTGGAGCTCCCGGCGGAGCCAACTGGCCCCTTGGTGGATCGGCCTTCATATCCAACTCCGCGAAAGATCCTGCAGAGGGATCGACGGGTCGAGATCCAAGCAATGGAGGTTGGACACGACGGGGGACGAACCCCAGAGTCGGCCCTTAGATAACGCAGGGTTGGTGGATGAAGGATTGCAGAGGGCTAAAGCCGAACAGCCGAATCCCGCTGATCCACAAGTGGATCCAAGCTTTCCATTGGATAAAGTGCCTGGATCCCTATCGAGAGTGGCAACACTAGTCAAACCAGAACCGTCGGGCTTAAACTCGTTAGAGGACCGACTAGATCCAACTGGTGGTTTTCCTGATACCAGGGTACCTGAACCCCCGAAGATAGAAGGACTGCCAGGCGAGAGAGGGCCGCGGTGTTTGGATCCAATGGTGGATCCTACGAAGACGGAAGATGAGCAAGTCTGTTACCGTGAAGGCGGGGATCTACACGCCGAGGATCTGGGAGAAGGCATGGCGGTGATCCCGGAGGTACCACTGACCACAGAAGAGGTCACGATTGATGATATCCAAGTGGATCCGGGGGCGAATGAACCTGCTGAAGTGGATCGTCTGCGTCAGAAAATCTGGGAGAGCCGACATCTGCTGATTGGTAAAGGTAATGCGTTACCGCCCGCTGCCCGCGGAGTCAAATGTGACATCGATGTCGGCGACGCGAAATCGATCGCTCAGAGGGTGCGGAAGGTGGCACCTCAGTTCCGGGAAAAACTATCGGATCTGATTAAGGGCCTGCTGAAAGCCAAGATCATCAGTTTCTCAACGTCCCCGTGGGCATCCCCAGTGGTAATCATCATCAAGAAGAACGGGGTGGATATACGTCTGTGCATTGATTACCGGCTGGTTAACGGTCTGACTCGATTGATGGTGTATCCGATGTCTCTAATCAATGAGCTGTTGGAAGATTTGGATAAAGTACTCTGGTACGGCTCTCTTGACATGGCCAGCGGTTTTTGGGTAGTTACTATGACGGATCGAGCTCGCGCGATATCCGCATTCATCACACCGTTTGGACTGTTCGAGTGAGAACCGGATGCCGTTTGGATTGAAGAACGCACCCCAGATCT
>NW_003306304.1:0-3040 GCF_000142945.1 Phytophthora infestans T30-4
CTACTATTGCACAAGCGCGCAGTCACAATAGCATGTCAGCAATCATCTCGGAGGGGGTACCGCGTTCGTTTCACTTCATATGCTCGGGCACCGTTTCTAATCTCGCTCTAATTGTTTTTGGTTTACTGTTAATGACGACGAATCGGGGTCCGGGAACCTGCTTACAGCGCTTTCCGAGACGCCTGACAGTCTACTTTAGAAATGCTCGCAAAAGGGGCTCTTAACCGATTAAAATGCTCTTCAACATAGAACATTTCAGCGTCAAAGATCACGAAGTTAAGAAGCCTATGTCGACTGCGCCACAAGATGGAATAGTTGCTGGCAAATGCTCAAAGAATGAAAGAGTTGGAAGGAGCTCTAGTGAAGTTTTTTCACGTACCCTGAAAAATCCTGAAGGTATCCGAGAGTTCAAAGATGTGGCAAGAAAATTATATCGTCCAACTGCCGAGGAATGGCTCACTATAAAGTGCTTGCGAGCTCTGCTGGGGCCGTTTGCCGTTGCCTCAGAAACACTAGGTGGACAAACTTATCCTACGATGCCGCTGGTTCTCCCTGTGTTATCCGGTATTCGAAAGCATTTGGAGAAGACGGATCTCTTTGCCAGTCTTGCGGCAGAAGCCGGTGACGAAGCGTACGTGGCTCAAACGGTGTTAATGGTGAATGACTGCAGAAAGGGGATGCTAACATTGTACGTTAAAGATTCGAGGACTTGGAGAAAAGCGAGCTTAGGTGGGTTGCGTACTTGGATCCGCGTGTAGGAAAGTGGATGTCTCACTTAAGTCCTATCGACAAGCCAAATGCAAGCAACGAACTTGTACAGGCAATGGTGCAGCTGGCAAACGAAACGCTACCACCTGAACGAACGGATCCCCGTCACCAAACACCCATCGAAGAAGCGGAGCAGCAGCAACGGAATGACATGATCCATCATCTCTTCGGGCCGAATATTTCTCGAATCGCAGCCACAGATTTAGAAACAGAGTGCAAAAGGGAGTTCACTCGCTATTTAGAGTGCATTGTTACCGTGAAAAATGACCTGAATCCCTTCACGTGGTGGAAGGCGAATGGAGATGACTACCCCAACTTGCGCAGACTAGCGAGGAAGTGGCTGGGGACCGTGGCGACAAGCGTTCCGTCAGAACGTGCTTTTTCGACAAGTGGAAACGTCATAACGGTGAAGAGAAGCTCGCTGAAGGCTACCATGGTCCGAGATCTTGTTTTCATTGAAGAAAATTGGAAGTGTATCGATCGCCTTAAGTGTGGAGGGTATAGTGAGTAAAAATCTTATGATATTTAATATAGGATATTAGCAAACAATCGCGCCACTGTCGTCTTCCCAGTACCAGGTTTCCCTACAACGCTGTAGTTGAACCCCATCAAGTTTTTCTTCCGTTGCGTGGCCGATAATTGCTGTAAGGCCATTGCATTCTTAAATAAATTTACAGCAGCTTGCTTCACTTTCTTCAGGCCCACCAACTTCAGTAGATTTTCCATAGATTCCGAGCGACAGCCATATTGACTCTTCAAAGACTCCATTTATCCTCCACAGACGCTGGCCCAGAGATAATCGAATCGGATCCAGTTGATACACTAGCCGTTGACTGGATATGCTGCGCTTCGTCTTCATTCAGCCATAAAGTAGCAGCTCCTGGGTAAAGTTTAGCGAAAATATCCAGCAATTTGTGCTGAATATCCGACGTTTTAGCTCGACTTGATCGAAAAGCCAATCGGGCAATAGCCACTATGACTAGCGGATGCGCGTATCCACTTTCCTCTTCACAAACTCGAGTCACGTATATCTCCAGTTTCAGACGTACTTCAGCGGTATCTTGCTTCCGAACAGATAAAAGCTCCAGTGCGAGGAACAAATCTCCATCTCGTCGCCATGAGTGACGCGGGAGCCACAAGGTCGAATAAATCTCCATTCGGTGAAACTTCAGTCACCATAGCCACGTAGTCGTCTTACTCCAGCACCACAGCTCTCTGCAAGCCGGACAGCAACCTCCACATCAGTCGTGGCGGCGTCGAATCTGGACATCGCGCTAGACTCGAGTGCGTCAAGCAAGAAGTACTGGGCCACGGAGACCAACAAAAACGGCGACAACGCCAAGGTGCACCTGATCCACTTCACTTTGAACGCCGCATCCAGCGTGAACATCATTCTATTACGGCACGGACACGAAAGAGTGCGCTCCTCATCTGGCGTACATTGGTAATGGTGGTATGCAGGTCCTGTGGGAGGCAGCACGTCGGGCGGCGACCTGACGGAGCACGATGTACGCGAAGGAGCTGGACGCGTCGAACGGCAAGCCATCAGCGACGTGGTGACAGTGGACAAGTCGGTGGTGTCCAACCTCGTGTCGCTGTTGGAGACGTCAGCGAATGCTGGAATGCTCGTACATGTCTTCATGCTAAATCTGTTGAGAGTTTTATTGAAAATAGACGGCATAGAAATTTTAAGTATAAACTACCGCGGAGGTTCACGGAGGTTCCGAGGTGCTTCAGCTGAACTTTACCGCCCGCGAACGCACCAGTCGTAATCAGAGGTTCAACTGAACGTTCACACTACTACTCCTAATTCAGACTGCCCTCCAACCAATCACATATCGAGAATGGAACAGCGCACAAGTCTAGATCTCCTAATTCAGAGTACAAAAAACGTGCTAAACTGTAACTATCCACCCAGAAATTCGCAATGGCGCGCACTCCCCTCACGCTCGGCCAACGGAAAGGAAGAACCCGTATTTCTGGCACTGGCAAGCCTCCCAAGAAGTTCAAGCGCGTTGCCATTTCATACGCCTACAAGCTTTCGGTTGTGGAGGGAACCTGATTGGGAGCTGCTACAACGGTTGCTGGAAGAAGTGCCCGTAGTGCGCCATGCTGTGGATACGCGTCACGACAGAAAACTTCGTAGTTCCCGAAGAAGAACTTGATAACTAAATTGTTTTGTTTAAATAATACGTGATAGAGATGCGTCGGTACATGTACAGATCTTGTGTATTTTGCAACAATACAACTTCAAAAATATTGGGTCTGAAGT
>NW_003306305.1:0-3040 GCF_000142945.1 Phytophthora infestans T30-4
TTACCTGCTTTCATTCGCTGGTCCCAATCACTGACGCAACTCAGTGGGGGTTCTTTGGTGTCTGCCATGCGCAGATAGAGGACACCTTCGCCGGGTCGGCGCGAACGCCGTCCTTGCTCATGAAGCAGCCCAGCACCGGAATCTCCGACGCGCAGAAGATGCACTTCTTCAGGTTCACGTACAATTTGTTCTCGCGCATCACTTGGAAGACCTGTTTTAAGTGCTTCAAGTGGACTTCTATCGCGCTGAGACGACCCTCAGCGCGGCTGTGAACAAAGATGTCGTCGAAGTAGCTCGGTGCGAAGTCTCGAAACGGACGCAGCACATGAGAGACCATGCGATTGAACGTGGCGGGTGCATTCTCCAAGCCTTGTCGCATCACCAGCCACTCCCAGAGAATACTGCTGAGGGTGCTGACCGCTGTCAGCGGAATGTCGCTCGGTCTCATCAAGATCTGATAGAATCCGTCGGTCAAGTCGATGGCGCTGAAGATGGCACTGCCCGACATGGTGTCGAGCACCATGTCCTTCCGGGGAATAGGGGTTGCGCAGGGATGGTCGCATCGTTCAACTGCTTAAAAGCATGAATGATGCGCCATCCGCCTGTGGCCTTCTTCACACAGAGCGTTGGGCTCGAGTGTGGAGAGACGCTCTCACGCACGTGACCCGCTTTACGGCGATTCTCGAAGAAGTCATCGATGGCCTTGACTTGGTTTCAGTGGCTGCTGCCGCGTCACACAGTAATTCGAACCGGGCGCGAGATCGATCTCGTGGCGGACGCCTCGATCGGCAGGCAGTTCGGCTGGAATCTTATCGGGGAAGACGTCCGCGTATTTGCGGACGGTCTCGTACACTGGATTACCAGACTCGCGCAAGGCCTCCCAGGACTGCGCTGCGAATCGCTCCTCGCGAGCAGACTTCGGTTCGGCGCTCTTGGGACGGGTGGATGCGTCTTCATCCCTGACGGCGCTCACTTCGAGTTGCGTAGACGCAGTGTCTGTAATCAGGCAGACCTGCTCGATCTCGACAGCCTTGAGACCACGAAGAAAGCTGTTCCAGGAGAGACCTGGAAGCCGGGTGATCGATTGAGCGTCGCGAGGTGGACACGCAAGCTCGACGGCGCACTGACGGCCCATGACGTCGTCCACGTGCTCAATGACACAGACCGACTACGTCTGTGAGGTATCGCTCGGTACAGTTTTCACGTCGTGGCTTCAAACGACGACGCTTCGACTTTTTTGCCCGGCGTCTCGAGTGCGTACTCGAGGAGAAAAATTCGCTCTCGCTGGACGATGTATCACCCCGCTCTAGGCACTGGAGCTCACGCGGGGGCCACTGCTCGACCGCGTGATCGTTCGGCGGGAGCTCCAACTGCTCGACCACCGGCTCGGGTGACGGGAGCCTCGACTGCTCGACCGCTGTGTTGCTTTGCGGGAGCCCATGCTCGACCGTCATGTTGCGCCGCGGGAACCCATGCTCGACCGCAGTTGTGTTCTTGTCTTCGCCTCGCCGCGAGGAGTCTTCGTGTAACAGCACTGCGCAAGCCGTGCAGAGAGGGCCATCGCTTGCTCTGTGTACAGCCTGCGTCGTGGACGACCGGTCCTCAACGGTGACGTGAGGCCAGTCCTTTTGGGCAACCAGGAGTCATCATACGCACCCGCCCATGATAAGGATAGTGGTGTGGTTGACCAACATGGACATCACTTCCTTGGCGGATTGCTCTACAAACAGACGTCAGCAAATCACTGCTACAGTGGAGAAACGATTGGCCACGTACTTGCAGTGAGCAGATGGTCCGGGTGGGCCTTGTCGTTCAAGATGTGTAGAAACACAACAAGCGGGGGGACAAGAAGCGCTGTGGCGAAGTACGGGAGGGCCTCCGTCACCCACAGAGTTGTGATAAAAACGAGCATGGCCAGGCATCGCTTTGTGCCACGGAACTCTCTTCTTAGCAGGTTGCTCTACCGAAGCCAGCCTACGGGCCTTCACCACAGCATTGTTACAGCGTTTTCCGCAGACGCTACTGTCGAATGATTCTTCGGCCCCGAACGTTGAGAGGATTGCAGCCAAGCAACAACGATGTATGCTATGCTCACATCCGTTATTTCCACACGATAGTAATGCCGATTCATCAGCTGTAGCCATCACAACGCGACTACATGCCTCCCACGTGCACAGCGTTAGATCTGCGAGTGGATCTGCGACTGTTCTCCTTGCAGATCGCCAGAAAAATGTAGCTGCTGTTACCCGACTTGCGCGACTTTGATTCTAGACGCTCAAAAATATTTCATTTAATCGGAGCGCCGAAAAATGGTTTGCCCTTGCTGCGGCAGAAAAAAAACTAACTGCTGCGAGCATTTTTGACTACCCCTATTTACTCGTAGATATTTATTAAACACACCCACTGGATTGTGTTTACATCAAATACGAAATCTTTTCAAACGACATTCACTGGGTGAAATGGTTTTGGGGTTACCCGTGGCCGCCACGGGCAACATTCTTACTTGTCTGGTCCGAAAAAGAATTAACAGTTCTTTAAATCGAAGATAACTTCGGTCGTACAGCTCCAACGGAAGCGTGGTTGAGCTAGTTTGAAAGCTCTACTTACGTATCGTCAGCACGAATTTTTATATGAACAAGTTTTCCGCCAATTTTGCCAATGCCTGACCATTTGAACTATCACTTTACGGAGGGGTGGAGTTTTTTTTCGCTTTGACGTCAAAAATAATCAGAATTAAACTTAAAAATATACAAGAAAATGCGCAAACTGAGCTTAATCTAGTGGTATATCACTAAAAGCAATTGAATCCTTTTTCGCGTCAATTACTCTCAATCCGTGTGCATATACGAGCTTATTTTAACCAATCGTACCCATCTCAGCACCGCGACATTCGACATGAAGACGGACGAGTTTGTGATCCACACGCCCACAGACACGGCAACGAAGTGGTGGATCGGTGGAGCGGGACAGACAGCCACGCATACAGTGTGCTTTGCGAGAGCTTGTGCTACCAAATACCGGCGCTGACCACGGAGTGGAA
>NW_003306306.1:0-3040 GCF_000142945.1 Phytophthora infestans T30-4
ATTTATGAGGAAACAGCCAGGTGGATTATGCTGCTTTGTTATCCCATCATACACAGGATACGAATTCGGTTAAGGCGCGTGTACAGGTTAAGTGGCAGTTCGCAGAGTGTCTAAAGATGCAGCGTCTTGACGATCTCCTGCCTTTCCGACGCCGTGCTCAAGACCAAATTCAAATGTTCTACTGAAGATACTGACACGCTGATGATCTCGCTGCGTGGTGGTCGGGCCTGTCTTAATGCTGCAGATGCGGCCATGTCTGAGTCTGAAATTACGCGTACTCTAGCTACTGTTTCGGAGTTAAACCCACGAGAGCTACTCACACACGACGATATGATGCTAGATCCGCATCAGATTCTACAGCGTTTTCCGACTTTACTACTACGACCAACAGGCTAGAATCACAGATTTAGAATATTGATAGAAACTCATGAAATTTAGAATGGAAATTTAAAACACCTAGATTTTACAAGAACTATTAGCTGTACGTACATCCCAAGGCACAAGCTGCGCTGAGGCGCGAACTTTAACTTGCAAGGCTAGAAGAGCCTCGCTACTTGATCGTCGAGACACATGATGAGGTCTCGCCACTTTGTCCGCTTTAGGCACTTCAATAGAAGCAGATTTATCATCTGGAAACTCGGCTGGACGGACAGAAATTGGCTTACGCTTGAGCTTTTGTTGACGCTTTGAAGTCACTTTTCTCGTCGTCCTCGAGCCAGTCTTTGCAAGGCGTTTTGCTCTCACTGGCTTGCATTTGAGCCTCGTCTATTTCCTCACGCTCGAGATCTGCCACAGCAATAGCTTGGCTCCTGCCAGCCACGCTGGTATTCCTGCTGTACTAGGCAGACGGTGGACAATATAGACGCGTCCTTTGTCCAGATGCGTTGGAACGCCAGCAAAACGTTGGTCTGGAGCATCATAGTCCAGATCTGGAGACTCTAAAACTAGTTTCAGAGTTGCACAAGCAAGTGAACTTGCATTTGCTGGCGTGTACAACGAAATTCTGGGACCTGAAGGGGAACACGAAGCCGATTATCCTCGCACATAAATCTTAAGCCGCTTTAGCGTTAGCAAGAAACTCAGCTTCCTCTCTCCTACAACACATCGAGTCTTTCGACGCAGCTTAAAACTATGTGTACGATGTTTACTAATAGCATTTAAAGCCGATGCTCTCGAGATCGCAACCGAGGAATCAGAGCGTCACAACCCCTTCGACTTCAATGAGGGCGTCTACCAACTCAACTCCCTCATCTAAAATGATATTTCCCTCAATTTCTACGCTACTAGTGAGTTTTTTGGATAAAAAAAAACCGTTTCCTTATTCTGCATCGGTCCGTCCCTTCACACAGCTTAAGGATCAAAGCCTAGGAAGCAAAGCCGTCGGATACTGATGATATACTTGAAAATCCAGACGATGACAATGACAGCTCCTCGTTATCTTCCTACGACTCGGAAGAGTTCGGACTCGTAGCTCGGAAGGGCTTTGCAAGGATGTACGTGCTGTCCTGAAATAGCCGACAATGTGACGCGGATTCTAAAGAAGAGGCAGCACAAACTGGATTTTACTCTTTGCAAGTGGAATACACTATTTCCACGGATGCCAGAGGATATTCAAGTTCGAGAAGAAGATCAAAGTCAACCCGAAAGCTTCTTTGAAAGTATTTCGCGTGCGGTGTGCACTTGAGGGATATCCCGCGATTACTGCCGTTACTTCACGCACAGCAGGATTCCCGCACTGGGTCGATTTAACTTCGGGATAACGGGATGCAGTGTACCAAATGCGGGAAGTTGGAGAGTTTTTCGTCGAAGAACTGACAAAGCCCCGCACGACCGAGAGACTGAAACTTGGAGCTCGAGAACTCCTGTGGCTAGCTGAAGCCACGGAGAAAAATATGCCAGCCTTCTTTGAGCTACAGACTCATCCCACTACGAACAATGCTCTCGCAGACGCTGGCGTTCGGCTCGTCGTCATGAAAATCGCGAAGGGGAGAAAGCGGTTGTGGATGCTAGTAATGCACGCCGTGAACGCTGTTGTGCAGCGCCGACAACGTACAGGAGGCGATTGTGGTGAAGTGCTTTTTCAGAAATAAGAGAATGGGCCTGACGCGGGGTCACTATCCCGAATCAGTGACAATTTCAAGTGATTAGAGAGGATTTGGGTTGGCTGGCACGGATGCAAGTTGCCTGTGGTGGATTAGCCATGGCGAGCAGCACCCCGTATGGAGCGACGATGGATCTGATATGAGCGACGTACGAGAAGGCAAGATCCACCAAGACTTACCTCGGATCCACCCTTACCTGGATTCACTAAGATGGATATGGGATATACTATACAAGAGTGGATCGAGTGTGGATCCTATGAAGGAAGGATGGTCGGTGCCCTCTGAAGGTGGATCTAGTAGCCACGGCTAATGAAGAGTCAAGATCCACCGCGAGGTACCCCGGATCCCATACTTCCGAGTTCGGATCCAAGGAGAGAGGATCCCGCCTGGAGGGACCTGGATCCAGGGTATAGGGATGATGGATACAGTGGATCTCGAACTTTCGTGGGACAATGGAGATCACAGACGGTTGCGAGATGATGTTGGATGATGGGAGAGTTCAGATCGACGACGAGCAGCAAACTTACAGTGAAGTGGATCCAAGCGACCTGGATCCGGATGAGTGTACCCATAATAGGGTGACCATGATGATTACGTCATGGATCCGGTGGATCTGAAGATAATACAGCTGGGGGGATGGGTCAAGGGAAGAAGAGACATGCAGCCGAGCCTGGTAAGGGATTTAGCAGATAAAAGACATAGAAGGTAGAAATCCAGGCAGGTATAGGCTTAAATATCAATACAGTCCTCAATTTGCACAGTATCACGCAAGTGCCTTCCCGCCCTCAAGAACCGGAACTACATTGGCCGTACGAGCTAGGAGAAGGTTGGGAATTGCGAATCTAGTGTTGGTAGTGATAACTGGATAATACATTGGCCAGATCCTACAACCTAGTGAGCTTTTCCTTTACTTGTGCAGATCCGACAGGTTAACCGAA
>NW_003306307.1:0-3041 GCF_000142945.1 Phytophthora infestans T30-4
TTAATCCCGGGGGTAACACTGAATCAGAGGAGGTCACGATTGATGATATCCAAGTGGATCCAGGGGCGAACGAACCCACTGAAGAGGATCGTCTGCGTCAGAAGATCTGGGAAAGCCGACATCTGCTGAACGGTAAGGGTAATGCGTTACCGCCCGCCGCCCGCGGAGTCAAATGTGACATCGATGTCGGCGACGCGAAACCGATCGCTCAAAGGGTGCGGAAGGTGGCACCTCAGTTCCGAGAAAAACTGTCGGATCTGATTAAGGGCCTGCTGCAAGCCAGGATCATCAGCTTCTCAACGTCCCCGTGGGCGTCGCCGGTGGTAATCATCATCAAGAAGAACGGGGTGGATATACGTCTGTGCATTGATTACCGGCTGGTTAACAGCCTGAATCGATTGATGGTGTATCCGATGCCTCTAATGAATGAGCTGTTGGAAGATTTGGATAAAGTGCTCTGGTACTGTTCTCTAGACATGGCCAGTAGGTTCTGGGTGGTTACTATGACGGATCAAGCTCGCGCAATATCCGCATTCATCACACCGTTTGGCCTGTTCGAGTGGACCCGGATGCCGTTTGGATTGAAGAACGCACCCCAGATCTACCAACGACTGATCGATAACGCCCTCTATGGATTCACCCGAATACCGGAGCCCGAAACGGGTGGATCCGGGGAAGGCCATACGGAAGTGGATCCATTCGAAGCGGGGGAGCCAGGGGATCCTGGGACCCCGTCTGTGTTAGGACGCAGATCTTATATCGACGACATTCTAATCCCGGCGGAATCGTGGGATCAGTTGTGCGAAAGAGTGACATCCCTACTGGAGGCATGTACTAAGTGGAATCTCTCTATGAGTGTGGTAAAGAGCTATTGGGGGATGCGCAAGGTGGATTACTTAGGCCATCGAGTCTCCAAGGAGGGATTGGAGGTGAATCCTAAGGACCTGTCTTCGTTAGCCGACTTGTCCTTCTTGCAGTCGTTACGGGCGATGCAATCCTTCTTGGGCAGTTTGAATTACTACAGTCGGTTCATCGAGGATTACGCACTGTTTGCTGCGGTACTATATAAATTGAGAGAGGTAGATTTTGCTGCAATGACCACTCCAGCTCTCCGGATCAAAATCCAACAAGATCTGGCCCTGGGGATGTCGGATCCGCGAAGGGATCCAAGTAGTACTACGCCAGAAGAGGACCTAAAACAGGAGCTGGATCCACCCCGGGACCAACGGAAGAGGATCCAATCAGTATAGAGACGACGGACCAGAGTTCGGAAAAGGCGGAACCTCGGTGGATCCGAGCTCAACACGCATTCGTAGAGCTGAGGAACAGGATCGCAACCACACCTATCCTCCGTCACTTCGATCCGGAACGTCAACCTACGGTAATAGTTTATGCCAGCGACTGGGCAGTCTCAGCAGCTCTGGTTCAAGAACGTGAGGGGATCTGCTATCCAGTCACCTTCGTCAGCCGGACACTGAAGCCGAATGAGCTGAACTACGGAGCGGTGGAGAAAGAGATACTCGCGCTCCTGCGCGTGTTGGATCTGAATTACAACCTGCTAGTGGGAAGACCTATCCGGATCCTGACTCGACACTCCACGCTAGCCTGGCTGTTCAAGTCGGCCGGGTTACAAGGACGTTTGGGACAGTGGGCAGCTTTACTCTCGCCTTGGACACTGGAGATTAGGAAATGTTCGAAAGGGGAAGACAAGATCCTGGGAGTATTGGCCGCGAGCATCACTCCTCGAGCTAAGATGGATGAGGCGCTGACTAGGATCGCCCCTAAGAAAGAGCCCAAACGCCAGATCCAGATCCAGATCCCGACGGTACAGGTGGATGAGGATCTGTACGTCCTGAGTTTCGATGGATCCGCTTGAGTACGACGCGGAGGAGGAGCATACAGCGCAATACTGTAGAGACTGCCCGGATGGGAAGTTGTACGGGCCAGATCCACTTACGCGGAAGGCCTCACCGTCAATGAAGCGGAGTATAACGGGCTCCTTCTGGGTTTGGATCTACTAAGGGACAAGATCCAAAAAGGCTGGTGATTTGTGGGGATTCAAATTTGGTAATCAGACAGGTGCGAGGCGAGATTGACTGCAAGGCCCCGGCCCTAACACTGTTACGGCAGAAAGTGATGATCCACCTGCGTGGATGGTTGAATCACAAGTTGGTGCATGTCAAGCGAGATTGGAATGCCAGTGCGGATAGCTTGGCCAGTGCCGCTTTACGGAATCAATGTGGTGTCGAAGTGGAGGGAGAAGCCGAACATCAGGATCTCGTTACGTTGAACCGACTTGACGAAGTGGTGGTAGTTGGATCCGGGAAAAGGACAGTCCAGGTGATGGCTGTCACTAGGTCCAGAGGAAGGATTGGATCCAGCCCCCCGATCCTCGACGAAACATTCGTGAAGAGAGTTCGCATCGAGCGGATCCTCAAAGCACAGAATGAGGAAGCGTGGATCCTGGGACTAAAGAAGTATCTGATGGGGGATGTACGAGACTTAAGTCGGGAGGATGCCAAATCCTACAGCGTTATCGCTACGGATTACGCAGTGGAGCTGAACGACTTGCTCTTCTATTGCCCCCCTACGAAGAGAGTCCATGAGGATCGGGATATATTGATGAGATTGGTGATGCCAGAAACCTTGCAACAGGATGTCCTACACCACTACCACGCTAGCTTGGAAGGCGGACATCAGGGCATTGGTCGGACCTACCAACGGATCCGGGAATGTTTCCATTGGAGAGGACTATTCAAGAGTGTACAACGATATGTCGGTGAATGCGTGGATTGTGAGACAGGCAAGGGCAGACCTACGATCGAAGGGGAGTCACCTGGGAATGTCCGAGCGACTTACCCTTTCCAGATCATAGCCATGGATCATATCCCCTCGTTGCCCAAGTCGTTCAAAGGAAACACAGAATTGTTGATTTGGGTGGACCTGTTTACCGGATATGTGATTGCCAAAGCTAGTGCATCTAGAACTGCGCAAACCACTTGCAGAGAGATCGTACGAGGAGTGTGTTTTCCGAAGATTTG
>NW_003306308.1:0-3041 GCF_000142945.1 Phytophthora infestans T30-4
CCCACAAACAAATGCCAAACAAAGGAAACCCATAAAGAGAACGGCGTTGACAAGCCTGGTTGCTCTTACTGCAAAGAAAATTGGAACGTGTGGAAAAATCACCAAAAGAACGATTGTTTCGGAATTCAGTATCCCCACGTTATAGACCCCGTGCCAATAAAAATCGGACAACAATCAGAAGGCCAGGTCAGGCCGCAGTCACATCAACGTCTTGGAGAACACCAGTAGCGTCAGCAACACGAACTGAGCCGGATCCACTCTCGTATTGGCAGGAGTCGACCAACCCGGTAACGAGGCAGCGGCACTCAAAGCCAGCCGTTAAGAAAAAAAGAGAGAGGTCCCAGCTAAGAACCTCTCCTGCCCGCCACCCACCACCAATCATGCCAAACTCTCTTGTAAACACACGCTCCTATCCGTGCCGTTTAAGTTTCCGCATCAATCTACACACGAGAGAGGAAGACCACAACAATTCATTACAGAGAGCCCGGGGGCGTTTGGAAGGACGCGAAACCCCCGGGTCATACAATCTTCAAGTGTCAGCGAAAGGTCGTACGTGAGGAACTCGAAGGAGAAGCAACATGCAGGCGAACAGAGAGGAAGGGGGAAGCGGAAAGAAAGCTCCAACCAGGGCAGGGTCAGGCAACGGAGATGATGAAGGAGGGAACAACCGCGGATGGACGAAGGTGGTGCGCGGAAGACAGCACACGCAAAAGAGCGAAGCAGCCGGAGAGGCAGAACAGAAGGCAAGCAGAGGAGAGATAAGGAAGGATGAGGGACTGAAAGGAACTCGTCTGCCGAGTCACGGACATACACAACGATCGAACGGGACAGAAACAGAGAAAGCCTACCATTCGAGACCGGGAGCCCCGGACAGGGGGGATGGTTCCATGGTTTTCGCGCAACTCCGTGCATATATGCGGAACAAAGCTCCCAAAGACTTCGTGATGCACACTGTGCTCAAGTTGATCGACCTAGCCAAGGAGAGAAGATTCAAGAGCCACCTCGTAGAAACCAAACAAGATGCCGCAACAAATGCGGCAAAGATGAAACTACGAGCACTGTGGGTTGACGAAATTCCGAAAGGGGCACAGGAGAACTACGGAGGACTACTAAGCACGTGGGACTGTGGCAAGGAGGATCACATGGAAAGACTCAAAGAGCTGATTGGAACATGACTAATCGATGAGGCCATTGACCAAAACGAACTGGAAGCACGACTGCGCCAATTTACCTTCACCAACGATCCAAGAGCAGAAACAACAACCAGCGAAGAACAGCCAACACTCAGATCCTTCAAGGAGGCAGTAGCAGGAGAGGAAGAAACGAACAGGAAGATCAATGAGGCGGACGGTGACCACCAACACTGGTACGACCTGTGCATGAAACCAGCGGAACCGACCAGTGTGTTACGGGGCATGACCGACGAGGAGAAACAAGCTATTGAGATGATTTTACAACATAAGCTGGAAGTACCCATACCGCCAAGGTTCCTCATCCAAATCATGGATGCAAGAGAGTTGGCGATTTTCACCGACTTGTTCATGGCCATAGAATACCCGCTGTATGCGCACTTACTGCCGGGGCAGCGATTCGGTCCGAACATGACAAAACAAGCAATATTACAACACATCCACATGGGAGCCGAGGCAGCGTTGCCGCAGAAACTGCAAATTCAGGAGTTCAAATCGGACTTATCGAGGGTGGAAGTAAACGCAGACACACGAGTAGTCACGGTCACCTTCAAAGGAAAGCAGACGGCCATGAAATGGGTAGGATGGGGTATGCCACTGGGCATGAGAATGCTGAAACTGGAGGAGGCAAAGATCAACATCAAATTGATAAGAATAGACTTCTACAGGTTCACGATCGCGGTGAAGAGAGGCTCCTTGACCTCGTCAGATCTGTACTGGATACTCACGCACAAACTGGGACTCAAGACACAAGCGCTACAGCACGCAGAAACGGGAACAGGGAGCATAAACGACAAGCAGTGGGAAGTTACCATCAAAGCGTCGGCATGTCCGGCAGGGTTACGACAACTCTCAGCTCTGGAAGTTGACGGAGCTGCGTTGACAATTTTCCATCATGAAGTATACAGTCATTGGCCATGCTCTACATGCGGCACGCCTGATCACTCGGGGCGATACTGCAGAACTCCACCGGAAGGGGTGCAAGCCAAAAGGAAGACACATGGGAAGCAAATAGAAGGGAAACTACCTTCCAATCGAGGACAAGGAGGCAGAGGGTACACCAGCAAAGAATCGCCAGTCTCGGTAGAACAGCTGCTAATTCAACTCAGGGGAAGCAACGCAAGTCGTAAACCGGGGACAACTCAGCAGCGTATGAGCTCGACCGATGACGCGGCAGGAAGAGAAGAGAGACCAACCCTACCTAGAGAATGGGAGCAATCCATGAGGAAGCAGAACCACCCAAGAACGGACGAGTCAGAACACGCACGGGCTCAAAATGAGGAGGGGAAGCAGCGAGGGCAGCAAGCAGAGGAACCATCAGAGGGAGGAACCTGGGAGAAGAACGAGAGAACACAGAAGCAGCATGCAGAGGAGGACTACAATTCCTACGGCGAAGGGGACTTCCAGATGAGCGACAGTGACGGCTACAGGACACCCACGGCACATGCCGTCGAAGAACAAGTGCACGACACGGTACCAGACAGACCCAAAAACGCGGAGACAGTGAGTGACAACATAGGAGCAGACAAGGAAGCCATACCAGACAAGGAGGACATACCAGTCAAGCGACATGAGCCAGGCGGCAACAACGAGGGTCTAGAGGCACGACAGAAATCGCTATCACCGAAACGACAGCTGTCAGATAACTGGAAAACGAACGGAGACTCAGAGAGGGGGAAAACCAGCAAAGCACCAAAGACTTGCAGCATTGGAAATGAGGGCAGGCGGAAGCAGACGACTGGGAGCGAGCCTGATGAGGGCGGACCTTCCAGACCTAAGCAACCTTTACAGCAATACATGCACAGTTTCGTGACATTCAGTACACACGACACCAGAGACGCAGGAAGGAAG
>NW_003306309.1:0-3042 GCF_000142945.1 Phytophthora infestans T30-4
GATGGGACGCTAAGAGTAGTATTCATCTACACTGGCGGGGAAAGCTAACTCGCTCAAACATATCCGTGGTAGAAACATTAGTTTCTCATACTATCCGCTTACTCTTTGTGTCGCAACAATAGGTGATTTTTAAAATTCCAGACTTAAATTAGTTATTCGATCTTCATTTTTCTCATGATGGGTAATCGGGGCTCCATAAACTTATCCAGATTTCGTTAACGCGCGACTAGCGGAAGTATTTTTAATCAACCGTGAATACCGGGACAAATTGTGAGTGACGGCAAGGTGGGCGTTGTGTGTGGGCACTGCTGAAGCGCATTAATCTAGCGCCCCCAGCCAGCAGGTTTATTAGACGCCCGATGTCGGCGAGGAGATCGGAAGAGAACAAGAACAAATGTCTTGATTTCGCTCTATCAACGTTAAACAGCTGCAAGCGTTTGCAGTTTTCCATCTCGATCGCCTTTGTCTGTGTCACAGTGAAATACTAGAGCAAATACTCGTCAGTCTTAAAGCCTACTGCTTTTCTAGAACCTGATCGAAAAAGTTATTTGGCTCCGCTCGGTTCACAGAGGTAAGCTGGCAAGAAACGTACTTAAGTGGGAAAATATCATAAAATATCATGTAGTATCTAATATTTGTCAGTTCTCCGAGCTAATATAAAAATATTATGTTAGCTTTTGCAAAAATGAGTTACTATTAATATTTAATATCGAAAATAGTACTATTACTATCAAAAATATCATATGATATTTGGTTACCATTAGCCCCTGATCGAGCGGCCCGTTCTAGTACCGTATTCCGTATGTGATTGGCGACGCTCGGTCATTAGCGACAAATCCAGCAGCCAATCAAATTGATTCAAATTTCGTGTCGTCGCGCTTTATGTGCTTGGCGACCAATATAATTTTGAGCATGTCATATAGTTTTTTTTATGCAGGTATCTTTTATGCTGGCAGAAAGGCTGGACCACCTCAAGAATTTGACTGTCGCCAATCACATAAGGAATACGGTATACCGGATCAAATTTTTCGACTGGCTCTCGCGATATCCGTCCGGAGGTGTAGTGTATACTGTACTGTATACCCCTCAAACACCACTCATTTCGAGCAGAGCGTAAAAATGCCCCGCGACCTGCGCGTCAAGGCGCTAGTGAGAACGCCCCTCCGGCAGCACAGCAGCAGTATGGGGAGTAGTGTCTCGGAGTACAGTGCATCGGCCGTCTCCAGTGATGAGGAATGGGTGGATTCTTCTGAAGAGGTATCGAGCACCACAAGCAGCGGGACGTCGAAGTCCAAGCAGGGGCGGTCAGAGCAATTGGATCGTCCCAGGAGCGTTCAGGACGCCGAACATGATGACATGCAGCTCGAAGTGGTAGCCCCGCGCCTGGAGCGTTTTGAATTCGAATCGTGGGACGATTTGGACGCGTATTAGGTCGAATACATGAAGGCAACGTACCAGGTATGATAACGATGAAGATGGAATCGACTGTGCTCGTATACTGACTTCAGAACTCACACTATTATCTGTACAGAACTTTCGCGTCCGAACGAACAACACGGTTGCTTCCAGAAACAACAAGATCAGCTCGTCGGGCTCCAAGTGTGGTGTAGCGGGATCAGCAAAATCTGCAAGATTGCCAGATCCAACTTACCAACTGCGCCCAGACACCGACTAACGGAAGGGGGTCCCCCGATGATCCGTGTTCTGCTGAACTGTCCTCATCATGAGTCCCCGTCGGTAGGGCGGGATCATGGGCTATCGGTAACTTCCGAAGCGTTCAAGTGGTGAAGCTTGAGTGTCTTGGCGAGACGTGGGGATGGGGTGGGGCAGTAGTGGAAAATCTTCACTCTGCGTCTGTAGTTGTTTCTGGATCCCAAGCGAATATTCGAGCTTATGGATCCGGGGCCTAGATCGTGGATCTGGCCGTAGGGTTGCCTTGCGGGTGTGTTCCCTTGCCTTTGTAGTTTCTTTGCGTCGTACTTGCCGCCTCCTGTGACGGGATCTTGAAAGTTGAGAGCCTCTAGGGTGTAACCGACCAAGTAGTAAATTCGGTTAACCTGTCGGATCTGCACAAGTAAAGGAAAAGCTCACTAGGTTGTAGGATCTGGCCAATGTATTACCCAATTATCACTACCAACACTAGATTCGCAATTCCCAACCTTCTCCGAGCTCGTACGGCCAAATGTAGTTCCGGTTCTTGAGGGCAGGAAGGCACTTGCGTGATACTGTGCAAATTGAGTTCTTTATTTATATTTAAGCCTATACCTGCCTGGATTTCTACCTTCTATGTCTTTCACTTGTTAAATCCCTTACGAGGCTCGGCTGCATGTCCCTTCTTCCCTTGACCCATCATCCCAGCTGTGTTATCTTCAGATCCACCGGATCCATGGCGTAATCATTATGATCACCCTATTATGGGTACACTCATCCGGATCCAGGTCGCTTGGATCCACTTCACTGTAAGGGTACACTCGCCGTGGATCCGAGCTCTCCAATCATCAACATCATCTTGCAACCGTCTGTGATCTCCATTGTCCCACGAAAGTTCGAGATCCACCACATCCATCACCCCTGTACCCTGGATCCAGGTGTGGTGTAGCGGGATCAGCAAAATCTGCGAGATTGCCAGATCCAACTTACCAACTGCGCCCAGACACCGACTAACGGAGGGGGTCCCCCGATGATCCGTGTTCTGCTGAACTTTCCTCACCTTGTGTACCCGTCGGTAGGGCGGGATCTGCTCTCTCGATAACTTCCGAAGAGTTCAAGTGGTGAAGCTTGAGTGTCTTGGCGAGACGTGGGGATGGGGTGGAGCAGCAGTGGAAAATCTTCACTCTGCGTCCGTGGATTGTTCCGAATCCTAAGCGAATATTCGAGCTTATGGATCCGGGGCCTAGATCGTGGTTCTGGCCGTAGGGTTGCCTTGCGGGTGTGTTCCCTTGCCTTTGTGTTGTCCTTTAAGTCGTACTTGCCGCCTCCTGTGACGGGATCTAAAAAGTTGAGAGCCTCTAGGGTGTAACCGACCAAGTAGTAAATTCGGTT
>NW_003306310.1:0-3043 GCF_000142945.1 Phytophthora infestans T30-4
AGGAGAATCGAAGCCTGAGACGGAGACTCTGGGCGCCGATGTCTGCAGCAAGGTCAGGGATATCATCGCCCACGGTAACGCTGAAGAGCTGACAGTCAAGAAGGTAAGCGGGTTTTGTCTCAATTAGTTTCTGGACAAGAACTGATGGTGGCATGCTGCTCCATGATTGTGCAGATTGTACGGCAGCTGAGCGCGGACTTGGGTCGCGACATGTCGTCGCAGAAGAAGGCTATCAAGGAGTTCATCACGAACGACCAGGCGGAAATTTAGACTGCACTTTGAAGTTTTGTTCAATTCTTCACGGCAGCTACAGTAGTTCTATACGAATACTTGCTGCGTCCAAGCTTTTCATGACCCAGATCACACTTACGTGTGGCATGATAGCTTTTTGGATGCAGCTTGGTATTTTCTACAATTTAATGCCTTTTGATGTCTTTTTGCCTTATTTATTGTCCTTTATCACATCTGGTTTTGTGGGTCCCACCTGAGAGGCCGCCTTAGAGGCCGAACCAGTTTTGGATTTGGCCTTTGGGGAAGCGCGAGCATGCTTATGAGGACGGGGGGATCCGGTGCTAGGAGCGGGAGATGCACTACGCGGACGTTTCGCAACTGACGGACCGCCCCACTTACAGATGGAAGAGGAGCAGAGACGCTGGCAGCACGAGAGGGCCCCGACAAGGGAGGAAGGGGATCCGACACGGCAGCTGTCACCAGTGCCAGTCGTCGACGTGCCAAATCCCGCTCCGATTAGCCACGATCGCGCTCCAGGACCAGCTGTTGCTGCTGAATTTGGGCTGCAGCGAGTTGATCCCGGAGTTTCGCGGCGGTCGCATCGGCTTCTTTCAATTTGTCACCTGGATTGACAATAACGAGTGAATATGGGGTTACTAGCAAGGACTAAAAGAGGATCCACGTACTCGTGCGGCGAAGCTTGGATTCCAGCTCTGTTTGTGCACGCTTGGCATCCGCCCACTCGGTAGCCGCCTTGTCCCGCTGGAGCTCGCTGTCCGCCAGCTTCGCTTGGATCTCGTCGCGCAATTGAGTCATGCGCACGAATTCTTCGAGCGCGTAATCTCGTCCGGCAGACGCTTTCTCGAACGACTCCTTGGTGTCTTGCAACTCTTCAGAGAGTTGAGCCAGGGCTACATCCGGCGATGGGGGAGGTGGATTTGGCGCGGGGGACCCTCCACGCGCCAACCCTAAGGCGGATCCGCCATGGGTGGATCCCACATAGTCGTTGGTCACCACCTCCTCCTGGGTCAGACGCAACTCGTCACGGATCCGGTCCAAGCTCGCATCCGCAGCTGCCCCAGCAGTCTGGGAATCCTCCAGATCCCGCTCGAGGTCGTGGATCCGGGATTGGAGCTGGTGGATCTCAGATCCAGCGAGCGCCATCTCCCTAAGGAGATGGTCGTTGTCATCCCGCATGACATCTCGCTGACGGGAGGCGCGATCCAGCCGTCCGGTCAGGTCGCGGATCTCGACCGCCTGATCAGCCAACAAGAGTCGCAGGTCCTGCGACCGAGAGGCCGCACGGTGCTCCCACCCCTGGATCTCCATAGCCTGGTCATGGACCTGGGCTCGCAAGGTCTGAAGTTGGGTAGTGTGCAGAGACGCAGCTTGGTCTTGGGCATCTTGAGCCGTCTGGAGATCCGCCGTCAGGGTTTGCACCTGATCGGAAAGAGCCTGGGCTAGAACCCGCAGATCGGTGGGCGACATGGAAGACGGACTGACCGGAGGTGTGGTGGATGGGGCCTTGCCCGACGATTTGCCGGTACGCTTGGCGGGAGACATGTGTCGCGAAGGGGAGAAAGCGGTTGTGGATGCTGGTAATGCACGCCGTGAACGCTGTTGTGCAGCGCCGACAACGTACAGGAGGCGATTGTGGTGAAGTGCTTTCTCAGAAATAAGAGAATGGGCCTGACGCGGGGTCACTATCCCGAATCAGTGACAATTTCAAGTGATTAGAGAGGATTTGGGTTGGCTGGCACGGATGCAAGTTGCCTGTGGTGGATTAGCCATGACGAGCAGCACCCCGTATGAAGGGACGATGGATCTGGTTTGAGCGATGTACGAGAAGGCAAGATCCACCAAGACTTACCTCGGATCCACCCTTACCTGGATTCACTTAAATGGATATGGGATATACTATACAAGAGTGGATCGGGTGTGGATCTTATGAAGGAAGAATGGTCGGTGCCCTCGGATAATGGATCTAGTAGCCACGGCTAATGAAGAGTCAAGATCCACCGCGAGGTACCCCGGATCCCATACTTCCGAGTTCGGATCCATGGAGGGAGGATCCCGCCTTGAGGGACCTGGATCCAGGGTATAGGGATGATGGATACAGTGAATCTCGAACTTTCGTGGGACAATGGAGATCACAGACGGTTGCGAGATGATGTTGGATGATTGGAGAGCTCAGATCCACGACGAGTGTACACTTACAGTGAGGTGGATCCAAGCGACCTGGATCCGGATGAGTGTACCCATAATAGGGTAACCATGATGACTACGTCATAGATCCGGTGGATCTGAAGATAACACAGCTGGGATGATGGGTCAAGGGAAGAAGGGACATGCAGCCGAGCCTGGTAAGGGATTTAGCAGATGAAAGACATAGAAGGTAGAAATCCAGGGCAGGTATAGGCTTAAATATCAATACAGAATTCAATTTGCACAGTATCACGCAAGTGCCTTCCTGCCCTCAAGAACCGGAACTACATTTGGCCGTACGAGCTCGGAGAAGGTTGGGAATTGCGAATCTAGTGTTGGTAGTGATAACTGGATAATGCATTGGCCAGATCCTACAACCTAGTGAGCTTTTCCTTTACTTGTGCAGATCCGACAGGTTAACCGAATTTACTACTTGGTCGGTTACACCCTAGAGGCTCTCAACTCTCAAGATCCCGTCACAGGAGGCGGCAAGTACGTCGCAAAGGAACTACAAAGGCAAGGAAACACACCCGCAAGGCAACCCTACGGCCAGATCCACGATCTAGGCCCCGGATCCATAAGCTCGAATATTCGCTTAGAATTCGGA
>NW_003306311.1:0-3043 GCF_000142945.1 Phytophthora infestans T30-4
GCATCCAGATTCAGTGTGCTTCCGGGATCCGCACTGCAAACACCTGACTTGTGCTGCCCCGTCCATGAGATCTCGGGATCTGTACATCCCACGGTCCCCGGGTACGGTATCCCTCGGTCGAGAGTTGTCTCCGGTCTTCGCCGTTCGATCGTTGGACGCAGTGAGACAGACTCGACGGTAGTCTTCAGGGTCGGAGTCTGACTCAGTTCCTGAGTCGGGCGCCGTGACTTGGTGGGCACGTCGAGCTGGGGCCGTAGGCGTCGGAGCCTTTTGGCGATACTTGCCGGATCCGACCGCCGCTTTCTTCTGGCGGTGTTTCGCGCGATCCACCGCCCGCAGCACTTCCTCAAGCTCGTCTGCGTCGGGAAATCGTAACAGGATCAGCCTGTCGGCCAGATCCACGTCTCCCACCGTCTCGATGAAATGATCCACGTGTTCCCGCAGTACCTTGGATCCTTCATCCTTGATCTTCAACTTGGCCCGTAGACCGGCCACATTTAGTCGATGCAGGTATTCTAGCGGGGATTTATCCGATCTGCGGCGAGCGTGGTAGTATTGTCGTGCCACCGACACTCCCAATACACAGTACTGGGTCTGGAAGCTGCGCAGCAAATCTGGCCACTTGTTCCTGGTGGATCTGCCCAGCTGCCGATATCAGTTCCTGGCTGGCCCCGCTAGCAGATCCGCAAAGGTCAAACACTTCTCAGCATCCGACGCTTGATCTCTCATGAGGGCCGACTTGACTTTGCTGATCCATGTTCTCGCTCGGTCCTCATCTTGATCCTTGCCCGTGAACTCCTTCAGATCCGATATGGCTGAGATCCGTACCCTCTGGATCATGGACGATCCACCTGCCCCGGCTGTGGCTGTTGCTACCACTGCTGCCGAAGTGGATGGGCCATCCAGATCATCTGGGTCGAACTCATCATGGGAGTTGTCTCCCTCCACGGACTCCATCTCCACGTCTCGTGCTCCATGTTCGTGGAGCACTTGCACTTGTGGCACGGGCGCTCTCATACCCTGTTCGGTCAGGAAACGACTCATCGGAGCTTCGAAGTGTCGCTGCAGGGTGCCCGAGGAAGTGTCGGAATAGCCTGTGGCCGTCTGGCCCACTGGCGAGACCGGATCCGTGAGGCGATTACCTTGAGCCCGATCTGACGATAGTCCTACTGGCTTCTTGCCGGATCTGGCTCGATCCTGGCTGGATTGTGTCAGATCACGCGTAGGGCCTACTGGATCCCGAGCCTTCACGTTCACAGGGGCTTCCTGTCTTCGGACCCTCGCCCGCGCTTCCAGCATGGATGCCCCGTAGGGTCCTAAAGTCATGCGTCGTGGTTCGGACGACGTGTCTGACTCATCCTCAGCGGCGGATTCGTAGTTCGAGGACGCAGCTTGGCTGACCCTCGGCGACGACACTGGATCCCTAGTGCGCGACATTTCTCCGGTGATTGACTTAACTCTGGCAAAGAGGTCCCGCGTCGCGGATACTATGAGATCCAGGTCTAGCTCACAGATATCCTTTGCGTCGAACACACCAGCTACGATGCCTGACTCCGTAAGCAAACGTAATAGATCCTTGACTGCCACCAACTTGTTCGCCGTTTTCGTTGGTGCTCTCACCGGTTCTCTTGGATCTTCGATCTGTCGTGGATATAGGATCTGCATGACAGGATCTTGATGTAGGAAGTCGCGTAAAGCTTGGTGGCGATACACAAACTCGAGATCCTTGTCTGACCAGCCTGACCTGGATCCAGCTTGGTCTTCTTCCGACTCTGGAGCTTGCATCTTCTTCCGCGTAGTCTTACTCGCTTTCGTCTTCTTTCTCGTTTCTTCGACTAGCGGGGTTGGGTTTAGGTACAGTGTTGGCTTAACCGGGGAATCTGCAAATGCATACCGTTTCGTCTTCACTTTTCCTTGTTTTGTTAGCGGATCTTGACTTGCGTCAAGATTCGCAGGGGTCCCCGAGGGGACCTGGGGAGGATAGAGAGGTTTTTCTTCTAGATCCGGATCCGGATCCACCTCTCTTCCGTCGACAGAGTTCCTCCCAAAACTTTATCGATCCGCGGATCTTGTTTCATCCAGCAGCGTCTTCGTCGATCCGACTTCCGACGACGCCTCTTCCCCTGGCTCAATCTTCACTTGAGCATCTTCTTGGGACTCACGGTGAAATCCCGAGTCACCAAAAGATCCGGGCACGCGCACCATTGTGGTGTAGCGGGATCAGCAAAATCTGCGAGATTGCCAGATCCAACTTACCAACTGCGCCCAGACACCGACTAACGGAGGGGGTCCCCCGATGATCCGTGTTCTGCTGAACTTTCCTCACCTTGTGTACCCGTCGGTAGGGCGGGATCTTGCTCTCTCGGTAACTTCCGAAGCGTTCAAGTGGTGAAGCTTGAGTGTCTTGGCGAGACGTGGGGATGGGGTGGAGCAGCAGTGGAAAATCTTCACTCTGCGTCCGTGGATGGTTCCGTATCCTAAGCGAATATTCGAGCTTATGGATCCGGGGCCTAGATCGTGGATCTGGCCGTAGGGTTGCCTTGCGGGTGTGTTCCCTTGCCTTTGTGGTTCCTTTGGATAGATAATATACCGCCCTCCTGGGGACGGAATCTTGAGAGTTGGAGAAACTTCTAGGGGTGTAACCGACCAAGTAGTAAATTCGGTTAACCTGTCGGATCTGCACAAGTAAAGGAAAAGCTCACTAGGTTGTAGGATCTGGCCAATGTATTATCCAGTTATCACTACCAACACTAGATTCGCAATTCCCAACCTTCTCCTAGCTCGTACGGCCAATGTAGTTCCGGTTCTTGAGGGCAGGAAGGCACTTGCGTGATACTGTGCAAATTGAGGTCTGTATTGATATTTAAGCCTATACCTGCCTGGATTTCTACCTTCTATGTCTTTCATCTGCTAAATCCCTTACCAGGCTCGGCGGCATGTCCCTTCTTCCCTTGACCCATCATCCCAGCTGTGTTATCTTCAGATCCACCGGATATAAGAAGTAATCATCATGGTCACCCTATTATAGGTACACTCATCCGGA
>NW_003306312.1:0-3043 GCF_000142945.1 Phytophthora infestans T30-4
CTTGGCGTATGATCCCGTTTTGGCCGTCGATAGCAATAAGAGAGCGCCGCTGATCCTGTTTTGGATGGGGCAACGGATCCTATGTGGATAGTGGACGCCGTAGACCCAGTCTTGGGTCCGGATCCAGATTTTGACGTAGCAGCAGTGGATCCAGCCTTGGATCCCACTCCCGCTTTGGACGTAGCAACGGGTCCAGTCTTGGACACCGTAGACCCAGTCTGGGGTCCGGAGCCAGACTTGGACGTAGCGGCAGATCCAGTCTTGGACGCCGAGGTAGACTTGGATCTAGCGGTGGATCCAGACTTGGGTCGGCACCCAACTTCGAGGGGGAAGCGGAAGTCTTGGACGCGGGTGTAGATCCCGCCTTGGACACCGAAGTGGATCCCGCTTGCGGAGCCGATTTAGAAGTGGATCCCGCTTGCGGAGCCGATTTAGAGACCGGAGTCGTTTTGGGCTTGGTTTTCGGGGAAGCTCGGGCCTGCTTATGGGGACGGGAGGATCCGGTGCTAGGAGCGGGAGATGCACTACGCGGGCGTTTCGCAGCCGACTAATTCGCCCCACTTACAGTCGGAAGAGGAGCAGAGACGCTAGCAGCCTGAGAGGGCCCCGACAAAGGGGGAAGTGGATCCGAGACGGCAGCTGTCACCAGCGCCAGTCGTCGACGTGCCAAATTCCGCTCCGACAAGCCACGATCGCGCTCCAGGATCAGCTGTTGCTGCTGAGTTTGGGCTGCGGAGAGTTGATCCTGGAGTTTCGCGGTGGTCGCATCTGCTTCCTTCAATTTGTCACCTAGATTGACAATAACAAGTGAACATGGAGCTACTAGCAAAGGCTAAAAGAGGATCCACGTACTCGTGCGGCGAAGCTTGGATTCCAGCTCCGTTTGCGTACGCTTGGCATCCGCCCACTCGGTAGCCGCCTTGTCCCGCTGGAGTTCGCTGTCCGCCAGTTTCGCTTGGATCTCGTCGCGCAATCGAGTCATACGCACGAATTCTTCAAGCGCGTAATCTCGTCCGGCAGACGCTTTCTCGAGCGAATCCTTGGTGTCTTGCAACTCCTCAGCAAGCTGAGCCAGAGCTACATCCGGCGACGAGGGAGGTGGATTTGGCGCGGGGAACCCTCCACGCGCCGACCCTAAGGCGGATCCGCCCTGGGTGGATCCCACATAGTCGTTGGTCACCACCTCCTCTTGGGTCAGACGCAACTCGTCACGGAGCCGGTCCAAGCTCGCATCCGCAGCGGCCCCAGCAGTCTGGGAGTCCTCCAGATCCCGCTCGAGGTCGCGGATCCGGGATTGGAGCTGGTGGATCTCAGATCCAGCGAGCGCCATCTCCCTAAGGAGATGGTCACTGTCATCCCGCATGACATCTCGCTGACGGGAGGCGCGATCCAGCCGTCCGGTCAGGCCGCGGATCTCGACCGCCTGATCAGCCAACAAGAGTCGCAGGTCCTGCGACCGAGAGGCCGCACGGTGCTCCCACCCCTGGATCTCCATAGCCTGGTCATGGATTTGGGCTCGCAAGGTCTGAAGCTGGGTAGTGTGCAGAGACGCAGCTTGGTCTTGGGCATCTTGAGCCGTCTGAAGCTCCGCCGTCAGGGTTTGCACCTGATCGGAAAGAGCCTGGGCTAGAACCCGCAGATCGGTGGGCGACATGGAAGACGGACTGACCGGAGGTGTGGTGGATGGGGCCTTGCCCGACGATTTGCCGGTACGCTTGGCGGGAGACATGTGTCGCGAAGGGGAGAAAGCGGTTGTGGATGCTGGTAATGCACGCCGTGAACGCTGTTGTGCAGCGCCGACAACGTACAGGAGGCGATTGTGGTGAAGTGCTTTCTCAGAAATAAGAGAAGGGGCCTGACGCGGGGTCACTATCCCGAATCAGTGACAATTTCAAGTGATCAGAGAGGATTTGGGTTGGCTGGCACGGATGCAAGTTGCCTGTGGTGGATTAGCCATGACGAGCAGCACCCCGTATGAAATGACGATGGATCTGGTATGAACGAAGTACGAGAAGGCAAGATCCACCAAGACTTATCTCGGATCCACCCTTACCTGGATTCACCAAGATGGATATGGGATATACTATACAAGAGTGGATCGGGTGTGGATCCTATGAAGGAAGGATGGTAGGTGCCCTCTGAAGGTGGATCTAGTAGCCACGGCTAACGAGGAGTCAAGATCCACCGCGAGGTACCCCGGATCCCATGCTTCCGAGTTCGGATCCAAGGAGGGAGGATCCCGCCTTGAGGGACCTGAACCCAGGGTATAGGGATGATGGATGCAGTGGATCTCGAACTTTCGTGGGACAATGGAGATCACAGACGGGTTGCGAGATGATGTTGGATGATTGGGAGAGCTCAGATCCACGACGAGTGTACACTTACAGTGAAGTGGATCCAAGCGACCTGGATCTGGATGAGTGTACCCATAATGGGGTGACCATAATGATTACGCCATGGATCCGGTGGATCTGAAGATAATACAGCTGGGATGATGGGTCAAGGGAAGAAGGGACATGCAGCCGAGCCTGGATAGGGATTCAACAAGTAAAAGACATAGAAGGTAGAAATCCAGGCAGGTATAGGCTTAAGTATCAATACAGTCCTCAAGTTGCACAGTATCACGCAAGTGCCTTCCTGTCCTCTAGAATCGGAACTACATTGGCCGTACGAGCTCCGTGAAGGTTGGGGATTGCGAATCTAGTGTTAGTAGCGATAAGTGGATAATACATTGGCCAGATCCTACAACCTAGTGAGCTTTTCCTTTACTTGTGCAGATCCGACAGGCTAACCGAATTTACTACTTGGTCGGTTACACCCTAGAGGTTCTCAACTCTCAAGATCCCGTCACAGGAGGCGTCAAGTACGACGCAAAGGTGTGGTGTAGCGGGATCAGCAAAATCTGCGAGATTGCCAGATCCAACTTACCAACTGCGCCCAGACACCGACTAACGGAGGGGGTCCCCCGATGATCCGTGTTCTGCTGAACTTTCCTCACCTTGTGTACCGTCGGTAGGGCGGGATCTGCTCTCTCGGTAACTTC
>NW_003306313.1:0-3044 GCF_000142945.1 Phytophthora infestans T30-4
TGCAGCGATACGTTCGTGACGTCAAAGAAGAACTTAGCGCTGCAACGGACTCCACGTTGCTCAATCGTGCGCTGGAAAGCTAGTATGCTCGACTTGAAGAGGCTAGAGACAAAACACGAAAGGATTACCAAGAAGCTCTACTGAAAAGACACAATGAAGAAGCAATCAATTTGACACGGAAGCGCTTTCGCGAAAGGTCCGACCGTTAGAACACCGCAGAGCTTGATGAAAGGTTAGTGCAATAATATGCCAATATGTCGAACATGGATCTAAATACACATGGGTCGGGTTAGCCCTTATCAGACGATGTTGCAAATGCTTTAGGATTATGGTCGGTTACGACAATCTCAATTAAGAAGATACTGAATCTCAAGTGCACTACGAGCTAAAGGTGGGCGGGCGAATCTCTGTGGATGCCACAAACATTCTTGATGACCGGCTGCGATGTGCTGTCATTCAACCTGGCGGCTCGATTAAAGATGAAGAGTCCATCAAAGTGGCCAACGAATACGGTATCGCCATGGTCTTCACTGGCGTTCGCCATTTCAAACACTAAGCCGCGGCGGAGTGTGGAGCACAGGTTTTACTGCAGTAAGCAGCATCATTTGACCTTTCGCAAGGCAGCAGCGAACAGCAGGGCGCAAGCCCCACTGCAGCTTTTCGAAAAATGACTAAGAAGGCCCGCCCGCGCGGGCCTTCTTTAAAATCGCGGGAGATTCAAAAAGAGGCTGAAGCATTTCGATTTTTACAGATCACGGGAGGTTTATGGCAATGGATATTTTGGTGGTTGGCGGCGGGGGCCGCGAGCATACAATCTGCTGGGCTTTGTCGAAAAGCCCGAAGGCGGATAAAATCTACTGCGCACCGGGCAACGCAGGGATCGGACAGGTAGCGGAGCTGGTGCCGATTCCGGTGAATGACTTTGAACGGCTGACGGCTTTTGCGGAGGAGAACAAAGTCGGGTTGGTTGTTATCGGTCCCGATGATCCGCTGGCGGAAGGGATTGTCGACGCTTTTGAAGCGAAAAACATTCCGGTATACGGGCCGCGCAAAAATGCCGCTCATATCGAAGGCAGTAAAAACCTTTATGAAGGATCTGCTTAAGAAATACGAGATTTCCAACAGCAGCTTACGAAAAATTCGACAGCTACGAAGCTGCTTTGACTTATCTTCGTTCGCAGCCTGTACCGATCGTCATTAAGGCAGACGGTCTCGCCGCAGGGAAAGGCGTTACGGTTGCGTTTACCCGCGAAGAAGCCGAGCAGGCGCTTGCGGATATTATGGTCGACAAGGTGTTCGGCAGCTCCGGCAGCCAGGTCGTCATCGAAGAGTTTATGGAAGGCCAGGAAATGTCGATTTTGGCCTTCGTTGACGGGGAAACGGTACGTCCGATGGTGGCTGCCCAGGACCATAAACAGGTGTTCGACGGCGACAAAGGGCCGAATACCGGAGGCATGGGCACCTACTCCCCGCTGCCGCATATCGATAATGCCATCATTGAAGAAGCGATTGAAAAAATCATCAAACCTACCGCCAAAGCGATGGTGGCGGAAGGACGCCCTTTCCGCGGTGTATTGTTCGCCGGTCTGATGATTACGCCGGGCGGCGTACCCAAAACGGTCGAATTTAACGCCCGCTTCGGCGACCCGGAAACCCAGGTTGTACTGCCGCGGTTAAAAAGCGACCTGCTCGACATTTTCCTCGCCTCGCTGGACGGAACGCTCGATCAGATAGAGATCGAGTGGAGCGACGAAGCGGCCGTTTGTGTGGTTCTGGCTTCTCCGGGTTATCCGGCTTCTTATCCGAAGGGCCTGGTCATTTCCGGGCTCGATACGGTCGCCGAGGAGAAGGCTTTGGTGTTCCATGCCGGTACGTCTAGAAACGAAGCCGGCGAGTGGCTGACAAACGGCGGACGTGTGCTCGGCGTCGTGGGCCGGGGCAGCGATATCGCCGCTGCCAGAGAGCAGGCTTATAAAGCCGCAGAGAAAATCCAGTTCGAAGGCAAACATCAACGCTCCGACATTGCCGCAAAAGCATTGGTTTAAGGAGAACTCTGAGTGTTGCCCAAGTGCTCGAAGAATGTGTGTACCGACGGTTCGGGGCCCCATCATTAATAAGGCATCACCGCGACCCACGCTTCATGAGCGAGGTGTTCCAAGCGTTCGCAGAGGTGATGCAGTCAAGATCAAGAGCGACTATGAGCTATTGGCCACAGGCTAAAGGACAGCAGGAACGCTCGGTGAAGTCGGTGATGGGTTCCGTACGGGTGTACGCGGAAGACCCTCTACAGCAAGATTGGGACGAAATCGCGGAAAAGCTAGTATTTGCTATTAATACTTATCAAGACACAACGAGGAAGGAAACGCCGTTCTACCTCGTTCACGGTTGGGATGCTCAGTCGACGCTGCGGGCAATGTCGTCATCACTCAAACGAGGGCTCGGCAAGCAGTCTGACGCACTAGCGTGGCGGCGTGAGATACATCGACAACATGAGGTCGCCCTCACTATGGCCAAGGATTATCAGGCAGTAGAAAAGGAGCGAAGGGCTAAAAAGCATAATGATGCTCTGAGTCGACTGGAAAAAGCTGCTGTACCCCAACCAAGTGGAAACGAACACTCGGCAGACCCTCCAGAAGCTTCGGAAGAGATGGAAGATCCTGCAAGAGCCCCACCGAGATCTCTTTTTGAGATTGGGAGCCGGGCGTGGCTGTACATGGAACACGTCAAACCGGGCTTGACAAAGCAATTAGCTCATCGATGGCATGGACCTTTTCGGATCAAGCGCAAGGTGGAAGAGTTTGCGTACGAGCTGGAACTACCTGATCGAAGTGGGTATCGCTTTTACCCAGTAGTGCATGTGTCAAGACTCAAGGCTGTCAACGAATTCAACAGTCGACCGAACACTCGGTTGGTACTTAACGCGACTAATGAAGCAAGACTCGACTTCGATGAGGAACTACTGCCTAAGGACAGCTGGGAACCTGACCAAGTTGCCGGTGAATATGACAGTACGAGGCCATCCTCGACGACAGAACACCACTAAC
>NW_003306314.1:0-3045 GCF_000142945.1 Phytophthora infestans T30-4
TCTCCAGCCCTATCTTACCGATCTGTATATGGGTTTTTTTACCTGAGTATGATTCGAAGGGGGTGTGTGGTAGCGGGGATCAGCAAATCTGCGAGATTGCCAGATCCAACTTCCCAACTGCCGCCCAGACACCGACTAACGGAGGGGGTCCCCCGATGATCCGTGTTCTGCTGAACTTTCCTCACCTTGTGTACCCGTCGGTAGGGCGGGATCTGCTCTCTCGGTAACTTCCGAAGAGTTCAAGTGGTGAAGCTTGAGTGTCTTGGCGAGACGTGGGGATGGGGTGGAGCAGTAGTGGAAAATCTTCACTCTGCGTCCGTGGATGGTTCCGTATCCTAAGCGAATATTCGAGCTTATGGATCCGGGGCCTAGATCGTGGATCTGGCCGTAGGGTTGCCTTGCGGGTGTGTTCCTTTGCCTTTGTGTTGTCCTTTAAGTCGTACTTGCCGCCTCCTGTGACGGGATCTTGAGAGTTGAGAACCCCTAGGGTGTAACCGACCAAGTAGTAAATTCGGTTAACCTGTCGGATCTGCACAAGTAAAGGAAAAGCTCACTAGGCTGTAGGATCTGGCCAATGTATTATCCAGTTATCACTACCAACACTAGATTCGCAATTCCCAACCTTCTCGGAGCTCGTACGGCCAATGTAGTTCCGGTTCTTGAGGGCAGGAAGGCACTTGCGTGTCACTGTGCAAATTGGAGTCTGTATTGATATTTAAGCCTATACCTGCCTGGGTTTCTACCTTCTATGTCTTTCATCTGCTAAATCCCTTATCAGGCTCGGCTGCATGTCCCTTCTTCCCTTGACCCATCATCCCAGCTGTATTATCTTCAGATCCACCGGATCCATGACGTAATCATCATGGTCACCCTATTATGGGTACACTCATCCGGATCCAGGTCGCTTGGATCCACTTCACTGTAAGTGTACACTCGTTGTGGATCTGAGCTCTCCAATCATCCAACCTCATCTCGCAACCGTCTGTGATCTCCATTGTCCCACGAAAGTTCGAGATCCACTGCATCCATCATCCCTATACCCTGGATCCAGGTCCCTCAAGGCGGGATCCTCCCTCCATGGATCCGAACTCGGAAGTATGGGATCCGGGGTACCTCGCGGTGGATCTTGACTCCTCATTAGCCGTGGCTACTAGATCCATCTTCAGAGGGCACCGACCATCCTTCCTTCATAGGATCCACACCCGATCCACTCTTGTATAGTATATCCCATATCCATTTAAGTGAATCCAGGTAAGGGTGGATCCGAGGTAAGGCTTGGTGGATCTTGCCTTCTCGTACATCGCTCAAACCAGATCCATCGTCATTTCATACGGGGTGCTGCTCGTCATGGCTAATCCACCACCGGCAACTTGCATCCGTGCCACCAACCCAAATCCTCTCTTATCACTTGAAATTGTCACTGATTCGGGATAGTGACCCCGCGTCAGGCTGATTCTCTTATTTCTGAGAAAGCACTTCACCACAATGCACCGACCCTGTGTTATCTTGGGGCCGACTCTGGGGATCATCCCCGGTCCTGGATCCATCCTCCATCGCTTGGACCTCAATCCGAGGGTCCCTCTGCAGGATCTTTTGCGGAGTTGGATATGAAGGCCGATCCACCAAGGGGCCAGTTGGTCCCACCGGGAGCTTCACCTCTCCGAAAGATTCGATTTCGGTAGTCGCCTCGTACGCCAGATTCTGCCATTTTCTGTAACGGCTGGATCCCACTGACACGTATCCAGGTCGCCTAGGGATACCGTCCTTCGCCAACCATCGTCCGATCTCTTCATAATGGTCCAGTAATAGTCTCTTGTCGCTGACGTTCGTGACCTGGGGGTATTGTGATCGACCTGGTCCTTGGATTACGGTAGGCACCCACTTCTCGCCCCGAGTGACCCACCGTTTCTCATGTTCCACCCACTTCAACCGATCTGGCAGTTCCCAGGTTTCTCCGGGCTCGATCCAGGTCGTTTTATCCGCCCTTATGATCCTCATCTTCGCTCCGTACAACGGCCGCCGTCCGCTGAGCTGGATCCGCATCTCGTCAGGGAAACAAAGTGTCCCATCCGCCAGATCCAACCTCACTCCGGCTGGTACCATGAAATCCATCCCGAGGATGGCGTCTTGACCAGCGAGATCTCCTACCCAAATATCAAACCAGTACACCAAACAACCTGCCAACGTGATCTTGATTCGCGTTCTCCCGCTCATACGGTATACGCCTTCACCAATCCCAACTAAATCTTGGATCCGACTCCCATCCACTTGGCACCCAACCTTACGAGCAAAGGCGGTGTCTAGTATAGACACCTCGGCACCACTATCTACGAGTAGGATTGCTTTCTCATTGTTGATCTTGCCCCCTACCTTGGCTTGTCTGAACCACTTTCCTGGGGCATGGTACTCCCCTGTTAGCAGATCCATGGATCCAACATCCTCAGATCCACGTGATCCAGTGACCTGACAGACCTTAGGTGGATCTGCAGTGACCTCTCCCTTGGTAGGCTCAAACCATCGACCTTGTTGGCGTTTTTCCCAATAACCTCGTGCTTCTCCCCTTTGTAGATCCAGGGTTGAAGAGACTTCGGATCTGGAAAACTCATCCACTTGGCGCACACTAGAGATCTTGACAACTGACACTTCATGTAGATCACGTGTATTATCGACTGGATCTAGGGTCCTGCTACCTGGATCTAGCGACGTCTTGCTCACAAATGCATAAATGCAATACCTAGAACGCTCGGCTCGTACCGGATTCAAACCCGGCGAGCGTTCCAGTTTAACATCTTCTCGGCCACTTCTGGCAACATCCCTCTGTGCTTGGCTGGATCAAACCATTGGCGGATCGGGTTGTAGAATTCTTCCATCGGACACTTGCCGACGTCGTCAATCTCGCCACACCCGCGACACACGTAGAAGCAATGATCTCCGGGATGACCCTTCTTGCCACACTTCTCACAGACCAGATGTTTCCAGCATCCAGATTCAGTGTGCTTCCGGGATCCGCACTGCGAACACCTGACTTGTGCTGTCCCGTCCATG
>NW_003306315.1:0-3045 GCF_000142945.1 Phytophthora infestans T30-4
TAAAGAACGTGCCAATACCTGGGGCAACCAAAATAAATAATTCACTTGCAAATAATCACCAATATTATTTGCTATCACTTTAGTCTTTCGATGCAACCGAGAAGGGGTGGAGCAGGTTCCACATACGGCGATTAGCACGAAGAAAACATGGCCGTTTCAAAATTAGCTGGTAAAGTAGATGAACGTAGCGATGTAAAAACAAGCTTACACTCAGAGAAACGTCTCTCGCACGTGTTGCTTGTCGGAGGAGCGCAGAGCAGGAGAGGATCATACTCGACAGACGCCTGCGATGCAAGCCGCGGCTTCTTGGCTTGCCGGAGGATGGAGGTCGCGAAGTCCGCCGCAGTCGGCACTTCCTCTTGTGCGGTAGACGGAGATAAAATAAAACTGTCGACTGCATGTAATTCATCCGCGGAGAGGGGTAGGTCATTTTGCAGCTTCACTATTGCAGACTCGAAATGGGGCGAGTGAACAATCTCAGCTGTTGGCGCTAAGTAGTTAGCCATGACAGGATACTTAGCAGCACACGCATCAAACAACAGGCGCACCTCGGCAAGCGTGCATGACTCCGCTTGGATTTTCACACACACACTGTCCAGCTCACGAAGCTTGTCCAATACACCTCTAACGCGGCGGTGCGCATGTCCACGAGGCACAAACTCTTCAACAGCCTCCACCGTCAGGATCGCATCACGGATCTTGCAATATCGGTCAATCATCTGGAATGTAGACGACCAGCGCGTAGTGTTTGCCTTAACAGGCTTGTAGTTGGTCGCCTTTGCCAGTGCAGTAGCATTTTTGACATGACGCAGCTGAATCATCAGGTTTTGAATCAGATCTATCTGAGTCTGATAATCCTGTAGAAATCGATTAGCCGCGAGGTTAACTCGATGACTTGCACAGCCAATGAGGGGGACGCCCAGTCGTGTAGCCATACTCTGATTGGTTGCACAATTGTCCCCCACAACATAGCGCACCATCTGCAGGTTCTTCTCGTACACGCTCAGTACGGTGGATATATGATCCAGGTGGGCTTCAGCTGTCTGGCCGTCTTCCATTGGCGAAAGCGCAAGAAGGCGCTGGTGGCGCACACCATTGTAGACGTAGATCGCGTAGATGCCGAGGAAGTGAAGTGAGTGACTAGTCCAACCGTCGAACATTAAAGCAAAGGAAGTTCCCATCTCCTTTGCAATGATTGCTCCAACGGCTAGAGCCACATGACGCATGTACCGCTTCAGTATCTTGGTAGTCGTAGGCTTCATTGTAACTACAGCACGCGTAGCCTTGTTTTCCACTTCAGTGATTGGTAGATTTCTCTCGATCACCCATACCATCCATTGGTAGATATTGCGCGTCACATCGTCCACAAAACCAAACGTGGTTTATAAATTACCAGAGACCATATGTTTTTGTAGTCGCTTTAGGCGATAAGGCTGCATTATTTCCTGTCGTCTTGTCGTATTGTGGTCTTATAATAGCGGGATGAGGAGCAGACCAAAACACTAATAAAGTGACTATACACACGTTAGTGTATGAGTAATCCCACGATGGAGGGGGCAGCAGCACCAAAATAGTGGCGGATTACAAGCACCATCTGTATCGTAGTGTATCGCTTTAGAAACGAACCCATGCAAGATGTGAAGGAACTTCACACCAACTCAAACGATAAAAACACTACGTTCACTGAGATAGCTCAGTGTCATACAATCGCAACTACACTAGTAATGGCACTTAGATCCCTATATGTGTAGTTGTGACTTAGAACGGAAAGAACGTAGCTATCTTCAACCGCTGAAGATCCGCATTTGCGACTTAAATGTAAATGTATTGTATGGAAGAATTGTCCACGTGTGGCCGCACTGATTTTAAAGATTCAACTGGTGGTGTCAATTCGGTTCGAATAGCTTCATCAGAAAAAACTGGATGAATCTGCTCTCGGCTGCATCACGGCCGTCGTTGCAGCCGACAATGACTACAAAATGAGGGACGGAGTGGAGGTTGTGGTCAACATGGTCCAACTTTCTTTGTTGTCAACGACTTAGTTAAGTAGATCTTACTGCAGATCCAATCATTCGCTTTTATAACCCCACCGAGACGTATCAAGACTACAATTTGCCCGATGAACTGCAAACCAAACGAGCGACAAAGGGGACGACCACGACCTGGATAATACTAAACAAAAATGCAAACGAATAGGATAATTTGAATTAAGTAAGCGAGGAGATCGATGTGTTGGACGGAATATTGGAGCTATTATAGCACTTTCTCGGACGAGGCTGCAGCCTCATCAGCCTTGCAGTCGTAGCGTAGTAGTTGCGGTGAATCTTCAAGCGAGCTGTTTATAGGACCAGAAGTACACTTGTTTTTCGAGAAGAGCAGGTCGACAAGGCGCACTTTTGACGTACCGGATGCAGTTGTTGTGAGCGTTGATCTGCTTGAGACGGAAGCAACCGTCCAGGCCGTCAAGGTCCTGAATCTGGCAGGTCGTCAAAGAAAGAATCTTAAGTTGAAATTCTACTGCACAGATGACATACCTGGTTGTCATTGATCCAGAGCACCTGAGGTTAACGAAAGCATCGAAGTTCGCAATTTAGTCGATGCGCTTATGGGCCATGTACAGCTCGGTGCAGCTTTTCACATATTTGTGATTCTTGATGGGCAGCTCCGCATGGGGATCCGAAAGCCGCCAATTTCGTGTCATGATAGAGTTCGAAGAGCGATCAAACTAAGGTTGTAGATTAAAAAAATGACGTTGACGAGCAGATTTGACAATTTTATTTTAAAAAGAACCCCGTTATCTTTACACCAGAAATTTTTCCAATCCAAAAATAAAATCCAGTAAATATACCAAAAACAGCACCCATAGATAATACATAATGAAAATGCCCCACAATATAATAGGTATCATGTAACGCAATATCTAAACCCGAATTCGACATAGCTACATCCAGTTCCTCCCGGCATACCATATAATAAAATAAAACCTAAAACAAATAATAAAGGTGTGTCAAATCCAGAGACCACCCCATAAAGCCCTACCCACCT
>NW_003306316.1:0-3047 GCF_000142945.1 Phytophthora infestans T30-4
TTGCACTTCCTGGCGGCATTTTTTTGGCCTTGCACTTGTCCGTGCTGACGATAGCGATACGAGTCAGCTTGGCCGACATCTTTGCCGAAGTTCCGTTCCGTGGGTCCTGTCGTGAACTGAAGGCTGGCTCCCCCTTGGCTGTTGACTGGTTCAGCCCGAGCCGTCGTAGCCTATCCCTGGTTATACCCGGTTAAGTGCGATTCAAAACGGCAGACTGACCTTGGCGACGGGAAAGTGGATCGGAAACACAAGCTACAGAACGTTAATGTAACTTAAACCAGCAGTGGACAACGCCATCGACGCAAAAAAAGTTGTCGGCATTGGAAAATGAAGCTATATGCACTGGCAAAAATCATGACCCACTTGAGGCTTAACTCTACTGATCTAAGACCATCGAGGATGGTGCTTCCGCCGCCGCAGCATCCTTCTGCTTGGAGACCGACACATTGAGCAGTGCCTGGTCCTTCAGCGCTGCCGCGGCCGGCTCGATGAGCGTGATATTCTGTTCCAGCTCGCGCAGGTCGCGCGCCTTGGCCTTGGCCTTGCTGTCCTTCATACGGTTTTTGTAAAAGGCAGCCTCGCGCTTTTCCTTGATCTGCGTAACGCGTTCGATAGCATGGATGGTAGCGCCCATGAGCTCGCGATCATACTTTACAGCGCGGTGGCGCTGTTTGTCGAAGTCAAACGTCGTGTCCAGGGCCATTTCCTTGCCAGCAGCCTTCCGGAAAGCCTTGGTCCATTTCACCTTGCGCGGGTTGCGCTTGCGGTTGAAGTTCTTGTGGCACTTGGAGCGACAAAAACGGAATATCTTGCTATCATTGCGCACAAAAGTGATGCCGTGGCCTGGGTAAACAGGGCTGGAGCAGAAGTAGCACGTGTGAATACGCATGGCTGCTGGTCGCTTGGGCTGGGGCTGCTCTAGTACTGCCAGAAGACGACTTGCTTCTCTTTGTCAGCAAAAATGCCTGATTGGATGGTTGGCGACGAAGAGTTTCGTGTCGTGGACCACACAGAAATGCATTACGGTAAATATTGATTTGAGTGCAAATTTGTGGTCATCGCCTTCGGATTGGAGAACTTTATAAAAATTACTGAAGTACTACATGTACGTGGTACTTGTAATAAATATTAGTACATGAGATTTAGAATCTAATACTGTTCCGTAGTAAATACTAAACTTCATGTACTACAATATGTACTTCTGTAGGTAATATATCCGATATACTGTATTACCTTTAGAGGAGCTTACTGTACACTCTCTATAAGCGAGCAATGCACGGTGACCCACGAAGTTGCGGTGCTCTCTATCAACAATACCGGTAAGGAATAGCGGGGCACATAGGGCATCTGCTAAACTGTAATTGCTCCCCACCAACCGTCGACAATTGTGGGGTTTCGCCAGCCTTCCTGGTTGGCTTCAGCACATGGTTTTCGCCCAGAAACCCACAACTCTCACTTTGTGGGAAAATCTAAAGACCTCTATTAACCTTTAGCTTTTGTGTGAATGTACGCGTGCTCTCAAACGCGTTGCTGATCCCTGCCTTGAGATCGCTTCCTTCTTCAAAAAAATAGTCGCCTACAGGCAGCTTCCCGGTGCGCGGGTACTGCGGGTCAAAACATTTCTCGCTGAGATTAAACAAAACCGTCCATTATAGCTTGGACAGAATTACCGCACTCGGGAAGAGAGGAGGTCGCTCAGCGCCATCGGGCCCTTCGTCTCGGACTCACGGAGGTCATCTGCAGTTAGCACGTCTTGCTTGACATGCGTAGCCGCCTCCTGCTCCACGTTATCGCGGTGTTGCTTGATACGCTCAGACACAGCGGTGAGGTTTAGATCAGTCACATCGGACATGGTGCTGTCCGCCAAGTTAGGTCGATGAGTTGCGGCGACGACGCCACCTGATCGCGGTCCCGTGGAGTCCACCTCGTCTTCCATGATGTCATTAAACATAATCTGACCGGGTGGGGCACTGGTCTGATCGTACGGAGAAAGCTTGGGTGCGAAAACCTTTGGTGTGTTATCAAGACCCGTATAGTTGCCCCGGCCAGTTCCTGGCGTTTCGATGGTAACGCTTTGCGGCGTAATGTCTCCAGCGTGAAAGCTGTCATCATCCACCATGACACCCTTGCGATCCAAGCTTTGGCTGCAAATTGGTCCAGCGAACTGGATAGGACTGCCGCTCTTCTTTTGGGCTGCGGTTGAGCTGCGGCGCCCACGATTAAGCGCACTGAGGTAGGTGCTGCCGCGCTTCTGGCGCATAGTTTCTTCATGCATGCTGAGCATGGCAAACTCCTCGGCGTCATCGTCGCTCACAACCGCCACGCCGCCTGCGGAATTCATTCCTGTGCTTGAAAAGCCGAACATACCACGGCCCTTCTTGGAGTTGTTGCGTTTGTTAGCAGTAGCCTCGGGGTTGCGGTCAATTTTGGATCGCAGCGTCACAAAGCCGATGACTGCCAGAGCTACGACCACAATGCCACTGATGACAAGCACTCCCAGTCGTGCAAATAGGCAACAATAAGCCGTCACGTAAAACCTCCCGATAGTAATCGGCCAAAATACACAGTCTCTTGGCCTTGCCGGATGAACCCTCGCTACAGAGCTTTGAGTTCACCGACAGGCATAACACACTTCAAACAAGCTTGACCAGACGCTTACCTTGAAGCCGGGCCGTTGCTCTGTGTGCTTTGAGTGGAAATTCTGTTCTGTATTTAAGCTTCCCCTCTCGGGTCTATTCTTAATAAGAAGTCCTAATCAAGTATACAAATATCAAGTGAGCAATAATCCGTTATGGATCTTCTTTCATGCCAAGCGTCGTCTGCACCGTCGCATGAGCATCATTAACGGTCCGCGCCTTGTCCCAGACGGAGAAAAAATCTTCCAAGGGTGGCTGAGTCTTTCGCGAACTCATCCCACCCCCCCCTCAGGGTTAGTACCGTAGATTGTTTTTTTTTATATATAACACCCCACCCCCATTATTAATTATAAGGACACCCCCGATTCAGTGACATAGGCCCGTATCCGATCCTTGTTGAAACCTCGGAGG
>NW_003306317.1:0-3047 GCF_000142945.1 Phytophthora infestans T30-4
AGGCCGACGCTCCCGTCCCCCCTCGTCTCGTCATTTGTCTGGGAGGCCCTCTCGCGGCGTTCACACGCTCGTCCGCACCTCGGGTCATCGTTTTTTTCCCCCAGATTACAGTCTTTGCCCGAACGTCTTTCTCAAGTTTCCAGACATCGTGCGGCCCTGCTTGTTTCAGCCTCCATCCTGCGCATGTCACGCCGGTCGTCGCTGAGGTCGCCCACGGCGGGAGTGGAAGAAGACGCTGGTGTAGGAGGTGGCGACCATGAGCTTGGAGAAGACGGTACAGATTTGGACCGAGTCTTCATATGAAGTCGGGGCGACTTGGTGGGATAGCGAGGTCGAGTCTTCTTGCGCTTCTGCTGGGCCGTTTGCTTCCACGCCTTCGGACCGAATAGCGACCTACGAGCCGACTTGGGAGTTGAAGTGTCGGCAGGTGGCGCATCACCGAGACCAGCAGCTGCCATCGAAGTACTGGCCTTGTCCGTCGGAATGGGGGCCTTGTCTTCGTCAGAGTCGTCCGGTTCGTCGTCTGAAACCTCGCCACCTGATCGAAGGCGCTTGTGAGACTTCCCATGGGCCACTTGGTGAGCGGCCTTGGCCAAAGCTGCAGGGAGAGCTTGAGGATCGTCCGAAGACGCGGCAGCAGACTGTATGCGCTGCAAGGCGACCAACGTCTCTTGATCCAAGTCCAGCGCGTCCAGGTCCAGCTCATTCGCAGTCAGACCTATCACGAAGGATTGTGAACGAACGTTAGTTGCTGAGCACACGGTGGAAAGAGCAACATTAGGAACGTACTATCAACAGCCATACGAAGTACCTCGGGATCCATCCCTGCCAGACTCACGTGTGCACGGAGGGTACGATTCGCTTGTAGGAGGCGAGTGTTACGGTCTTGCTGGTTCTCGAGGACCTTAAGCGTGTCGTTATCAACGTACTTGCCTTGGGCAAGCTTTACCAGGAGGTGAAGCTTCCGAGTCTGCTCGGTATTCGCTCCAATAGAAGACTTGTACACCTCGCGTTCGCGAGCCAGCTTCTTTTGCAAAGTGCAGATGAAGACGTCCCGAGCTTGGACCTCGCAGTGAAGACGATTCAAATCCTCTGCGTGTCGCTCCATAGTGGCTTGAACAGTGGCGAGCATGGCGTCGTTCTTGGCGTTCGACTCGCGGAGAATCTTGACGTTGTGATGTAAGGCTTCAATCTCAGCGTTGGCAGCCTTGAGGAACGTCTCCGCGTTCTCACGAGCCATGATGTGGGGTGCCACCGGACGCACGGCGGCAGCAGCCTCGGACTGAGCAAACCGCAACTGACGCTCTAAGTCGGCAACGCGTTGGGGGTAATGCCGACAGCGCGTCAGGAACAGGTTGTATCGCAGCGAGGACCTCATCGAAACCAATAGCTGTCTCGAGACGACGCTGAGTGTGTATATCGCCGTGGAGAGGAGGCACAACGCTGACCTGCACTTGGTGACGAGCCATTGCAGTCAAGTACGGGATTATCGAGGTCATCATGTGATCGACCGATGCCTCCGTACTTTCAGCCAGCATGGCGCGCAGCGAATCTTCGGTGAGTGGTGGTGTACCACCAGCAGGTGCAGGAGGAGCAGCAGGAGCCATCTCCGCGGATTCAGCGACGACGGGGAGTGCTGCAGGAGCTGCTGCAGGGAGTGAAGAGTCCGGGGCAGGAAGCGCCGGAGGGTCGGTTGATGACGCTGCTGTCGGAGGAAGTGCAGCAGATTGAGGGTCGTTCGAACCCTCGGTCTTGCCCCTCCTGAGAAACAAGTCGAGTAATGCGAGATGATGAGCAAGGTGCCGATGATTCAAGAGAAGGATGAGCTGACGTACCTCCAGCTGTTCACGCTCGCGACGTCTACGAGGATTGAGACGCTGAAACGCGTCGGACACGGCTCGATTCAGACGCTTGGACATACGGTGGCGAGATGGTGAATTGGAGAATGAAGAAATGTCACAACGGGCACCAGTACCGTGGCTTCCATTGCGACAGAGGCAGTTGTGGTGTAGTGATTTCTCCGTAGTTGCGGATTATCACCCGTCGACAAAGACGTGACACCGCCCAAGATGTTCAAGCGACGAGCCCTCGGTCAGGTGATGTACGGAGACGCCAAGGTGCCAGGGACTTGACGGCGTCACCTCCGAGTTTTCAACAAATATCGGATACGGCCCTATGTCACTGAATCCAGGCTGTCCTTATTATTAATAATGGACTGGCCGGATTCGCATTCAGCGGACCATCTACCGTACGAACCCTCAGCGGCGGTTGGGATGAGTTCGCGGAAGACTCAGCGACCCTTGGAAGGCACGTTCACCGTCTGGGACAGGGCGCGGACCGTTAAAGATGCTCATGCGACGGTGCAGACGAGGCTTGGCATGCAAGAAGATCCATAACGGATCATTGCTCACTTGATATTTGTATATTTGATTAGGACTTCTTATTAGGAATAGACCCGAAAGGGTAAGCTTAAATACAGAACAGAATTTCCACTCAAGCACACAGAGCGACGTCCTGTTTCAAAGTAAGTGTCTGGTCAAGCTTGTTTGAGTGTGTTATGCCTGTCGGTGAACTCGAAGCTCTGTAGCGAGGGTTCATCCGGCAAGGCCAAGAGACTTTGTGTATTGGCCGATTATTATCGGGATGTTTTACGTGGCGGCTTATTGTTGCCTATTTGCACGACTGGGAGTCCTTGTATTGCATCCCTTTGATTTTTCCAACCGAGTGTTTGACACTCCATGCCCTCGTAAAAGGCTTACCCGTGCCTGGTACCCTTCCGCTGTTGGGACCACGAGGATTCATAACACCTGCTAGCTTTGCTCGTGCTAGTAGTATGTTCTTATTTTTACTGGTTGGCCTATATAAGTAGTTTACAAGGTCCAGTTTGTCCCAGTGCAAGGGCAGAACTGGGGTCTTCAGGTCCGCCCGAATGATCGCTTACTATCCTAGTAGACGTATTGTTGTGGGAACGTCCTAACTACATTTGTAGCTAGAGTTCACGTGGGCTCGAACGGCCCACAAAGAGCAAAAGAGGACACCTTGGATCC
>NW_003306318.1:0-3047 GCF_000142945.1 Phytophthora infestans T30-4
ACAACTACGTGACGTGGAGCCGCTACATGCGTGGTGTGTCTCTTGACCAAGTCAGTATGGCATGTCGTGAACCAAGAGACGACTCCAAGCTTCACGTGCGAAGGACGAATATGTCAAGTCGAGCAACATCGCGTTCGGATTGATGCTGCTCCCCATGGATGCGGACTTCCACCACGTGGTCGACAACTGCGAGGAAGCGTGGACCGCGTGAGCGCGCTTGAAGACGTTGTACGGTGGGTCGCAGAAGGCTGGTCGTATTTACCTGAAGCAACAGCTCTTCAGCATGGAGATGTCTGAAGGCGCGAATGTATTGCATCACTGCAATGAAACTCTTAACATCAGCGCCAAGCTTAGTAGCATCGGCGCTAAGATGGAGGACGAAGACATTGCGATCTGCTTGTTGCGCAGTCTCCCCAAGGGCTACGAGAACGTCGTGCTACACCTGGAGATAAGTACTGCTGAGCTGAAGACGCAAGACGTTGTGAAGGTGCTCACGAGCGAGCATATTAAGCGACAAGGCGAGAAGACCTCTGCGGTGAAGACTGAAGACGCGGCGAAGGCGTTCAGTACCGAGCGGGAGTCTCGCCAGTGTACTTACAGCGGAAAATTGGAGCACGTGATTGAGAAGTGCTGGACCAAGCAGAAGGATAAGAATCGAGGAGGCCGACGCGGCGGCAGCAGTCGTGGACGCGGGGCCAACAATGTCCAGTTGCGAAACGACGACTACGACCACGGCTATGATCGCGTGGCATTTGCGGTTTCGCTGAATTGTGGAGTTCTGACGGGAAAGAGTATGTCCGGGTTGTGGGCAGTCGACAGCGGTGCGACACACCATATCTGCAATGACAAGATTAAGTTTGTCATGCTGAACGTACGAGAGGAAGGCGAGCTGAAGGTCGCTGATGGCACTAAGGTTGCAATCAAGGGTGTGGGGACCATCATCGAGCGCGTGGCTCTGCCCAACGGCGATGAGGGCGAGATCGAGATCAACAACGCGCTCTACGTGCCGAAGATGAAGAAGAACTTGCTATCAGTGCCGCAGATCAACAAAAGCGGCAAATTTCAAGTGGTGTTCGACGGTGAAACCATGCACGTTGCGCACAAGGATTCGAAGGAAGTGGTGGCTACAGCAGATCTCGTAGACGGTCTTTACTGGCTGCGCACACCACTATGCTCGATAAACGCAGTGACTTCGAAGTCGAACGTTGACTTGCACGCGCGCATGGGCCATGCTCCTATCGACGTGCTACGCAAGATGGTCAACAGCGGCATGATCAAGGATGCCAAGGCACCTTTGAAGTCAAGTGAGCAAAGTGTCTGTCGCGGGTGTCAGCAAGGGAAAATGGTCCAGAAGCCGTTCCCCAGTAACCGCGACAAACGCAGTTACGACACGTTCGAGCTGCTTCATTTCGACATCTGCGGCCCCATGGAAGAAGACTCGTTGGGTGGGAGCAAGTACTTGCTGCGGTGTAGGATAATGCGTCCTAAGACACGTCCTAAACTGTCCTATTTGTCCTAAATTTTACAGGGAGATTTTGGAGATGTGTCCTAAAAAGCGACTAATCCTTCGTTACAGAATATTATAATTTGTGTCCTCCAGATTGTCCTAAACCTCAAATATTAACTTTTTCCGGACTATCTACGTAAATTTACGTCTTAAAACTCGTCCTGGGGCACACCAACCATTTCTGAATCTCCACTACTGCAGCCAACAAGATCATGGACCATTGCGGCTACTCCTTCTGCAGCTAGGGCGCTCGCCTATCTGGCCTCTGCTGCCACCTGCGGAAGCAGTGTCTTGTCCGCTCTGCTCACGAGCGCGAACATTCAACAGTGCGGCACGGACCACTGAGATCCCGGACCAGGCCACCATTGACAAGATGTGCGCCTCGACTGCCTGCAACACCCTGCTCGCTGACGTGAAGGCCATGAACCTGGAGGAGTGCCAACTGCCGGTCGGTGTCGGTTCCAACCTGAAGGCCGACCTGGTAGTCTACGTGCCGTCCAACTGCCCATCGACGTCGGCTCCCAGCCCGGACTCGCCTGCCACAAACGCACCTGTTGTCGACACCCCGACGACGCCAGAAAACTCGACGAACCAGGCCGAGCATACCGCCGCGCTAACCAAGACCCCCATCGCTTGCTAACCGCGTCTTCGGATCGACTTGCAGCCAAGTAGCCCTTGCGAGTACTTTGCTGCTTTTTGAGCCCCCCCCCCTATGTCGTCACGTTCTGATTATTAACCGTCGTTTGCTATGTGCATGTTGAAGTCGCTCAACCGTTATGTGGTGTAGCGGGATCAGCAAAATCTGCGAGATTGCCAGATCCAACTTACCAACTGCGCCCAGACACCGACTAACAGAGGGGGTCCCCCGATGATCCGTGTTCTGCTGAACTTTCCTCACCTTGTGTACCCGTCGGTAGGGCGGGATCTGCTCTCTCGGTAACTTCCGAAGAGTTCAAGTGGTGAAGCTTGAGTGTCTTGGCGAGACGTGGGGATGGGGTGGAGCAGCAGTGGAAAATCTTCACTCTGCGTCCGTGGATGGTTCCGTATCCTAAGCGAATATTCGAGCTTATGGATCCGGGGCCTAGATCGTGGATCTGGCCGTACAGATTGCCTTGCGGGTGTGTTCCCTTGCCTTAGTAGTTCATTTGCGTCGTACTTGCCGCCTCCTGTGACGGGATCTTGAGAGTTGAGAGCCTCTAGGGTGTAACCGACCAAGTAGTAAATACGGTTAACCTGTCGGATCTGCACAAGTAAAGAAAAAGCTCACTAGGTTGTAGGATCTGGCCAATGTATTAAATGATAATAAATCACAACCAACACTAGATTTGCAATTCCCAACCTTCTCCGAGCTCGTACGGCCAATGTAGTTCCGGTTCTTGAGGGCAGCACGGCACTTGCGTATTACTGTGCAAATTGAGGTCTGTACTGATATTTAAGACACTGACGCGTCGTCGTCTGCTGCTAGTCAGTCATGCATGCATGCATGATGGACTTCTATGTCTTTCATCTGCTAAATCCCTTACCAGGCTCGGCTGCATGC
>NW_003306319.1:0-3048 GCF_000142945.1 Phytophthora infestans T30-4
ATGTGTGCAGAGGCGATCACGGATTATCAATTCGAGGAGGTCCGGGCATTTTGCCTACAAAGCACCCGGGGCTGCCTATAGGGGAGGGCCCTCACCGGTTCCTCCATCTCTCGGAATCAATTGCAGTGTTCGACCTGGTTGACCCAATTCAACAAGCAGAGTGGTAACCGGTGTTATCATGCGGGCCGAGCTTGGAAGAGAGTCCTTGTGATCCTCGTGTTAGCCATCCAGGAACGGTTGGTGTGACGTGAATATTCTGCTGGATCCATCATTCTTGCATCCTCCCCGACGCGGGGATAAGGTAGCTTGGTTTCCGGGATCCGTATCCCGTCAAGCCAACTTGGAGGATCCCAACCTCCATCGCCCAGAACCCACGAGCCTATTGGAAGCCTTGCGAGAGATCGACGAAGCCGAGCCTTGGCGCATCCAGTTTCGCGGGGACCTGAGCCAACACCCAGGACGCCAGATCCAGCGTCTAGTGAGCAAGCTCTTCAATGTTCAGCCCAAGACTACCTGATCCTCATCATTCTTCGACACCACGCCCCAGTTTCCGCCTTCGTGGATTCCTTTCGTAGCAGTAACTAGCGACTGGATACTGGGTCGAGCTAGCCTTTTGCATAAGCTATTATAATCCACACTTTCTTACTTGAATATGCTTACAACATTCCTTCGTCGGTTGAGAAATCTAGTCCACCCTTTCAGTGTACACCTGGATCTGGGCTAGATCCACCCTTTCAGTGTACACCTGGATCTGGGCTGGATCCACCCTTTCAGCGTACACCTGGATCTGGGCTGGATCCACCCTTTCAGCGTACACCTGGATCTGGGCTGGATCCACCCTTTCAGCGTACACCTGGATCTGGGCTAGATCCACCCTTTCAGTGTACACCTGGATCTGGGCTGGATCCACCCTTTCAGCGTACACCTGGATCTGGGCTGGGTCTGCGCCTGGATTTCATCCGGATCTAGCGCCAATGACCCAGGTTCAATCGGGTCAGTATAGTTCGGGCCCTTGAAAGCTCGTGCTCGAAATCAAGCAGGACTCCTCACACGTAAAACGTCACTCTTATGCATAAACATTCACTTCTTCCTCCTAATCCACCCTGTGGATTCGTCTTCTCTTTCTTTCCGATGTGACCAACTCATATCAGCGATCCTCCTCCTCCTGACCCACACCCTTCCTGTGGGTCCTTCTTCATCCTCCCATCGATATGACCAACTCACATCCATGGGCCCCCTCCCTACTCTTCTTCATGAGACTGCATCACGCCGAATCTGTTACGATTCGTACGATCCCTCAAGAAATCATAGAGTAATGCTCCACAGTTCAGATCTGCCTCGTCTACCCAACTAGGTTCGTCATATCCACGCCAATGCACCAGAAACTCACGGTAAATCCGTCCGTATCTAGTTCGCTTCCCCGATCTCATATCGGTGATCTTCTCGACTTCGAACTCGTCGGCTTCGAGATCCACATTCCAACTGTCTTCCGGTAGGAGAACTTCGTCGAAGTCGACGCGGTCGGATGCATCTACCGAAAGACGGACCTGCGGCCGATCCGGATATTCTTTGACCAACTTCAGCTTGGATACGTGTACCACAGGGAACAGGCGATATTCGGTACCTGCCGTTTCCAGCCTCACCGCATGTTCTCCAATCTTCTCTCTCACCCGGAACGGTCCATGCCATAGATGGGCCAATTTGCGAGCGTACCCTTCTTTCACTCGATCCAAATACAGCCACACCTGCGATCCCACTTGGATTTGATGTGGACGGGCGTCTTCGTTGTGTGGTGAAGTGCTTTCTCAGAAATAAGAGAATGGTCCTGACGCGGGGTCACTATCCCGAATCAGTGACAATTTCAAGTGATTATAGAGGATTTGGGTTGTTTGGCACGGGTGCAAGTTGCCTGTGGTGGATTAGCCATGGCGAGCAGCACCCCGTATGGAATGACGATGGATCTGATATGAGCGATGTACGAGAAGGCAAGATCCACCAAGACTTACCTCGGATCCACCCTTACCTGGATTCACTAAGATGGATATGGGATATACTATACAAGAGTGGATTGAGTGTGGATCCTATGAAGGAAGGATGGTAGGTGCCCTCTGACGGTGGATCTAGTAGCCACGGCTAATGAAGAGTCAAGATCCACCGCGAGGTACCCCGGATCCCATACTTCTGAGTTCGTATCCAAGGAGGGAGGATCCCGCCTGGAGGGACCTGGATCCAGGGTATAGGGATGAGGGATACAGTGGATCTCGAACTTTCGTGGGACAACGGAGATCATAGACGGTTGCGAGATGATGTTGGATGATTGGAGAGCTTGGATCCACGGCGAGTGTACCATTACAGTGAGGTGGATCCAAGCGACCTGGATCCGGATGAGTGTACCCATAATAGGGTGACCATGATGATTACGTCATATATCCGGTGGATCTGAAGATAACACAGCTGGGAGGATGGGTCAAGGGAAGAAAGGGACATGCAGCCGAGCCTGGTAAGGGATTTAGCAGATGAAAGACATAGAAGGTAGAAACCCAGGCATGTATAGGCTTAAATATCAATACAGACTCCAATTTGCACAGTGACACGCAAGTGCCTTCCTGCCCTCAAGAACCGGAACTACATTGGCCGTACGAGCTACGAGAAGGTTGGGAATTGCGAATCTAGTGTTGGTAGTGATAACTGGATAATACATTGGCCAGATCCTACAACCTAGTGAGCTTTTCCTTTACTTGTGCAGATCCGACAGGTTAACCGAATTTACTACTTGGTCGGTTACACCCTAGGGGCTCTCAACTCTCAAGATCCCGTCACAGGAGGCGGCAAGTACAACGCAAAGGAACGCAAAGGCAAGGGAACACACCCGCAAGGCAACCCTACGGCCAGATCCACGATCTAGGCCCCGGATCCATAAGCTCGAATATTCGCTTAGGATACGGAACCATCCACGGACGCAGAGTGAAGATTTTCCACTGCTGCTCCACCCCATCCCCACGTCTCGCCAAGACACTCAAGCTTCACCACTTGAACTCTTCGGAAGGA
>NW_003306320.1:0-3048 GCF_000142945.1 Phytophthora infestans T30-4
ATCCCCTTCACCCATGCACTGAGATCATCATATTGCCGCGCCCATCCCCGCATCGTCTAATCCACACCTACGCGCATCTTTTATTTACGGGCTGTCAGCTAGCACCGCACCAGGTGCGATGGATGTATTTTTGGAATATTTTCTCTGCCGGGTCCCCGGCCACTCGGAACGGCTGACTTCGTAGGCAGGGGGCCCCCGTGACACTGGCAGACCCCAAATGCAGGTGGCCCTCGGACACGTCAGGTCAGTTTAATAGCTCACACTCCCATTTAGATCTCGGCGACGCACTTTGGAAAGTCGACGCGATCACACACGCGCATCCTAGTTGCCGCCATAGTCCTAGTAGTAGCGTAGGCACAGCTCAAAACAATAGCAGTCCACTTAGTAACAGCACTTCCACTCGATCGCCCTCGTCTTCATCAATGTCACTCAGGTACAGCCTCCGCATCAACAGCAGTAGTCAACGCAGTAGCAGTAGTCGTAGTTGTAGCTTTGTCCTCGGATACGTTGTCGTCGCTCGACACAATAGGTAAGACTTTCATAGCCTTGCAAAAATGTGTGAACTTCACCACTGCAAGTGCCTTTGTCATGATATCGGCCACCATATCATCAGCTCCGATGTGTTGGGTTGTAAGTTGCTTCAACTCCACGTGGCGTCTGATCACGTGGTACTTGTTATCGATATGTTTCGATTTCGAATGTTTGCCAGGTTTCGCAGTTAAGGCAACGGCTCCTTGATTGTCTCGCAGTAGTTGAGGTACTGGATGCTTCCAGCTCAACTCCTTGCATAGGCCAGCAAGCCACAACAAGTCCTTGGTCGCTTCTGCCATTGCTACGTACTCCGCTTCACAGGTACTGAGTGCGTTGATCTCTTGCTTTCGAGATGCGTAGGAGATGACGTTGTCGTCCAGCATAGTGATGTAGTCACTGATACTCCGTCGATCCACAGGGTCGTTCGCATAATCAGCATCAGAGTAGCCACTAACTTGCACATCAGTCTGTCTCTTCACATTCATCACTAGCCCGTAGTCACATGTAGCCTTCAGGTACCGCAGCACCCTTTTGGCTTGTGCGAAATGCATATGATCATAGCCCGCAAGTTTGGGCTCTTTCTTAGGAGCGACCCTAGTCAGCGCCTCATCCATCTTAGCTCGAGGAGTGATGCTCGCGGGCAAGACTCCCAGGATCTCATCTTCCCCTTTCGAGCATTTCACAATCTCCAGCGTCCAAGGCGAGAGTAAAGCTGCCCACTGTCCCAAACGTCCTTGTAACCCGGCCGACTTGAGCAGCCAGGCTAGCGTAGAGTGTCGGGTCAGGATCCGGATGGATCTTCCCACCAGCAGGTTGTAATTCAGATCCAACGCGCGCAGGAGCGCGAGTATCTCTTTCTCCACCGCTCCGTAGTTCAGTTCATTCGGCTTCAGTGTCCGGCTGACGAAGGTGACTGGATGACAGATCCCCTCATGTTCTTGTACCAGAGCTGCTGAGACTGCCCAGTCGCTGGCATAAACTATTACCGTAGGTTGACGTTCTGGATCGAAATGACGGAGGATAGGCGTGGTCGCGATCCTGTTCCTCAGATCCACGAATGCGTGTTGAGCTCGGATCCACCGAGATTCTGCCTTTTCCATGTTCTGATCCGTCGTCTCTATCCAGACTGGATCCTCTCTCCGTTGGTCCCGGGGTGGATCCAGCTCCTGTTTCAGGTCCTCTTCTGGCGTCGTACCACTTGGATTCCTTCGTGGATCCGACATCTCCCGGGCCAGAGCTTGTTGGATTTTTATCCGGACAGCTGGAGTGGTCATCGCAGCAAAATCTACCTCTCTCAATTCATACAATACCGCGGCAAACAGGGCGTAATCCTCGATGAACCGACTGTAGTAGTTCAAACTGCCCAAGAAGGATTGCATCGCCCGTAACGACTGCGGGAAGGACAAATCGGCTAACGAAGACAGGTCCTTAGGATTCGCCTCCAATCCCTCCTTGGAAACTCGATGGCCTAAGTAATCCACCTTGCGCATTCCCCAATAGCTCTTTACCACACTGATAGAGAGATTCCACTTAGTACACGCATCCAGTAGGGATGTCACTCTTTCGCACAACTGATCCCACGATTTCGCCGGGATTAGAATGTCGTCGATGTAAGATCTGCGTCCTAACACGGACGGGGTTCCAGGATCCCCTGGCTCTCCTGCCTCAAATGGATCTACTTCCGTATGATCTTCCCCGGATCCACCTCTTTTGGGTTCCGGTATTCGGGTGAATCCATAGAGGGCGTTATCGATTATACGTTGGTAGATCTGGGGTGCGTTCTTCAATCCAAACGACATCCGGTTCCACTCGAACAGTCCAAACGGTGTGATGAATGCGGATATCGCGCGAGCTCGATCCGTCATAGTAACTACCCAAAAACCGCTGGCCATGTCAAGAGAGCAGTACCAGAGTACTTTATCCAAATCTTCCAACAGCTCATTGATTAGAGACATCGGATACACCATCAATCGAGTCAGACCGTTAACCAGCCGGTAATCAATGCACAGACGTATATCCACCCCGTTCTTCTTGATGATGATTACCACTGGGGATGCCCACGGGGACGTTGAGCAACTGATGATCTTGGCTTGCAGCAGGCCCTTAATCAGATCCGATAGTTTTTCTCGGAACTGAGGCGCCACCTTCCTCACCCTCTGAGCGATCGGTTTCGCGTCGCCGACATCGATGTATCATTTGACTCCGCGGGCAGCGGGCGGTAACGCATTACCTTTACCAATCAGCAGATGTCGGCTCTCCCAGATTTTCTGACGCAGACGATCCACTTCAGCAGGTTCATTCGCCCCTGGATCCACTTGGATATCATCAATCGTGACCTCCTCTGTGGTCAGTGGTACCTCCGGGATCACCGCCATGCCTTCTCCCAGATCCTCTGCGTGTAGATCCCCGCCTTGATGGTAACAGACTTGCTCATCTTCCGTCTTCGTAGGATCCACCATTGGATCCAAACACCGCGACCCTCTTTCGCCTGGCAGTCCTTCTGTATTCGGGGAATCG
>NW_003306321.1:0-3048 GCF_000142945.1 Phytophthora infestans T30-4
TTCCCAAGGCCCAAGGCACCATCCACTTCAAAGTTTCCATGAAGGCGTGGACAGTATATCCCCCGACTACGTGCCAGAAAAGGAGTGAACTGGAGTTAATTGGTGATGGGCGGCTTTAAAAGAGGACATGGACCAGCCAAGAAAAGCCATGGGAGCTGCTTCACCAACGATTTGGTCATATGAGCATGGAGACGGTGAAAAGTGTTGGCAAACAAACTCGATGTGGGAGTTAAGATGAAATGCAAAAAGGTCTGACTTCCTACGAGTGCGTTGCTTGTGCTGCCAGTAAAGGCAAAACGAATGTCTTATAAACGGATTCCATCGCGGAAGTCCGAACCTCTGAAGACTCTCATGATGGACATTTGCTCTGTGAACGAACAGTCTGTGGATGGAGCTACAATGTTTCTCTTTATCATAGATGAGTCTACAAGGTACAAGTGGCCGTTCCTACTCAAGAAGAAGAGTGAAGCAACGTTCCACATCAAGGTCCTGCTGAACAGGCTGCGAGCGCGCTTTCCTGAGAAGAAGGTGCGACGACTACACTCTGACCAAGGAGGTGAATTTGCAAGCAAGGAACTAAGTGACTACTGCGTCGACCAAGGGATTGAGCAGCAGTTTACGAATGCCTATTCTCCTCAAGAGAACGGCATTGTGGAGCGTGCTAATGGCGTGGTTCTACCAAGAATCAGAGCGATGCTGATGGCTACACACATGCCCAACTCCTTGTGGGGAGAAGCCTTCCTGCATGTGGTGACGACGTTGAACTGGTTGCCCACCAAGCTTTTAGGATTGGTGTCCCCGCACCAGAAACTGTACGAATCGGAGCCCATGCTGGATGATTTGCGTACTTGGGGCTGTCTGGCACACGTGCGTATTCCCCCTGAGTCAAGACAAGCGAAAGAAAAGCTGGAAGCAAGGGCAAGACTGTGTTTATTACTGGGTTATAGCGAATCGACCCTAGGCTACAAGTTCATTGACCTGGTGACAGCTCAAGTGGTGACAGCTCGTAGTGGGAATGTGAAGTTTCATGAAGAGTTCACAACCGATGGCATCTACATGAAGCATCTATTAGAGAACGCATTCTTTGATGGTGATCATACTCTACGCGAGACTGTACCTGTGGCGCGCATCAAGACCAACATGGAGACGTACCTTCCAGGTTGGAGTGACGGCATCTCTAGTGCGGAGAAGCCACTTGAGGCAGTACCACTTGCTGACAAACCTGCAGAAACTGAGTTAAGCTCAAGTGGGAGTTTGTCAATCGTTGACGCACCTGTGAGCAAGGACAGTGCGGAGACTGCTGGTGTTGCAGCACCATCCGTGTTGCAGGATCCTGCTGAAGAAACCGAGGAAGGTTTGGAAGTGAGGAAGCGCAAGAGACGCAGAACAAAGAAGAAACCTGCAATGGTGGAGAAGGAGACAAGTGGCTTCGAGATTCAACCTCCATCAAGAGAGCCCTGCCTAAAGCGACCAAGAAGGAAGCAGAAGGCGAACGTTCGATTGTCGGATTACGTGGTAGGCCTAGTGCAGGCTATGACTACGGATGTGCAGATTCCGACGACGTACAAACAAGCACGTGCAAGCAAGTACTGGCAGCAGTGGAGAGCTGTAATGTTGGTGGAACTTCAATCGTTGAAGGGTCACAAGACCTGGAAACTTGTACCCCGCAAAGATGCTAAGAAAGTGAAGGTGATAACGTGTAGGTGGGTCTTTGCTGTGAAGCGAGATGAGCGTGGACGAATCAAACGATTCAAAGCGCGACTAGTGATCCATGGATTCAAACAACAACTTGGGATTAACTACTCTGAGACCTATGCACCTGTGATCCGGTTCGAAACCATACGTGCGGCTATCTACTACGCTGTACAAAGAGGTTGGGAGGTGTTGCAATTCGACGTGAAGACGGCTTTTCTGTATGGAGACTTGTGCGAGACTATCTTCATGGAGCAGCATCCTGGCTTCCAGGTGGATGGACCTGGATCCATTTGCAGATTGTTGAAGAGCCTGTACGGACTAAAGCAAGCACCGAACGTTTGGAATCGCACGCTTCATGCGAAGCTTGTTGCGATAGGCTTTACTAGGACGGACTCTGACTACGGCCTATATACATTGAGGAAGGATGGTGAAGTCATGTTTCTACTGACTGTTTACGTGGACGATCTACTGCTGATGGGTTCACGTTACCTGTGTGCCACAATCGCTGCCTCACTGCAAGAGACATTCGAGCTCACGACGATGGGCACTTTAAAAAAAATTTTAGGCGTTGAGATCCTGATTGACCGGCCGCGCCGGCAAATAGTGTACTGCCAGAAGCAGTACGTACTGGAGGTGTTGAAGCGTTTTCATATGGAGAACTGTAATGGCTGTGCTACACCAGAAGCTACGACGCCCTCGAAGACAGACATGCCTGCTTCGAAGGAGTATCTTTCCTACAGAGAACTGGTGGGTGCTCTCCAGTACCTCGTTAGTGCATCGAGACCTGACATAGCTCATGCTACCCGACACCTGGGCAAGTATCTTGCGAGCTATGATCATATGCATTTCGCACAAGCCAAGAGGGTGCTGCGTTACCTGAAGGCTACATGTGACTACGGACTAGTGATGAATGTGAAGCTACAGACTGATGTGCAAGTTAGTGGCTACTCTGATGCTGATTATGCGAATGACCCTGTGGATCGACGGAGTGTCAGTGGCTACATCACTATGCTGGACGACAACGTCATCTCCTACGCATCTCGTAAGCAAGAGATCAACGCGCTCAGTACCTGTGAAGCTGAGTACGTAGCAATGGCAGAGGCGACCAAGGACTTGTTGTGGCTTGCTGGCCTATGCAAGGAGTTGAGCTGGAAGCATCCAGTACCTCAACTACTGGGAGACAATCAAGGAGCCGTTGCCTTAACTGCGAAGCCTGGCAAACATTCGAAATCAAAACATATCGATAACAAGTACCACATGATCAGACGCCACGTGGAGTTGAAGCAACTTACAACCCAACACATCGGAAATGGTGCTATGGTGGCCGATATAATGACAAAGGCACTTGCAGAA
>NW_003306322.1:0-3049 GCF_000142945.1 Phytophthora infestans T30-4
GTGCATTCACCGGGAGCTTTTTACCCTGTCAATATAAAAAAAAAACACACTGTGATATCAAGATCGAATAAGATTTTCTTAAGGTCAGCTCTGATACCTTCTGGCGAAATTTTATGCGACAGAAAGTCCACCTTGGGTTGGCAGAAGATGCTCTTGGTGAAGCTTATGCTGATCCGACACTGTGCAAATCTTGCCAGCAATCGGTCCAGCGTCGCCAGGCAGCTGTCGAAATCCTCGCCACCGAAGCAAATGTCATCCACAAACGACCGTCGACCAAATACAGGTACCAGCGATGATTCGTCTGGCTCCCCGTTCGTAAACATGTCAGCGACGGGGCTGTTGACGAGTTGTAGTACAGGGTCGGTCTCTACCGGTGCTTCGCGGTCTGCCGCGAACTTCGTTTGAAACGAATTCTCGGCGCTTGGCCCACGACGTTTCTTGGCCTGTTCTTCAGCTAAGCGCATCCTCTCCGAGTATTCAAACCAACCTCCTTTAGGTTGAACGAACCCCCAGAGTGCGTTGTCAATCATACGCTGGTAGATCATCGGTGCGTTCTTTAACCCAAAGGGCATGCGTAACCACTCAAAATGTCCTAGTGCGCAGACGAACGCTGACACTTTACGCGCTCGCAAGGTCATCATGACCGCCCAGAAGCCGCTTGCTGCATCCAGCGAGCAGAACCATAGGTAGCGCTCGAGATCTGTTAACAGGTCGTCGACTAGCGGCATTGCATACTCCATGATCGCGATGATAGCATTCACCATCTTGTAATCAATGCAGAGCCGGATGTCCAGCCCGTTCTTTTTCATCACAATCACGATCGGCGATGCCCATGGACTGTCTGAAAAGACGATCAGTCCTGCACGCAATAAAGCGCGCAGCAGCTCGAACAGTTTGCCGAGAAATCGCAGCGGCACGCGCCGGGCACGCTGTTTAATTGGGGCGTGCCCCTGTGTGTCGATATCGCATACCGCTCCGTAGGCTGGCGGCGGCAGTGCGTTACCACTAGCAACCAGGATGTGCTCGTGGTTCTTTAGCGTCGCGACTAGACGTTCTCGGCGTTCAGTCGACAGCTCAGGATCAGCAACATTAGGCGCAGTGTAGTCAATTGTCGTGTTAATCTCTTCGGTCAGGTCCGGCAGGAATGCCAGCTCATTCGCGTAGTCGTCCAAGCCAATGTTGTTAGCTGGGTGTTCGTAGAAATCATTTCTCGTATCCTCCGTTGCTTCATTTCCCTCGGTTGTTAACACTCGAGCAACCGAGATGTATGTTCCGTCCAACGCCGCTACGGATTCTTCCCTTGACTCAACATTGGGCATCCGCTTTGATTTCAACAGTCGGTACTTGGTCCATCTCCTTCCCATCCTGGTTTCCCATCTCTGGGCCACCTGCCGAGTCGTCGTTCGCAATATTGAATGCGTGGGCCGCCGACATATTGGGTTGTTGACTTTTGTCTCGCTCCTCATTCTGCCGCTGTCTTGACATTTCGGAATTCGCACCAATCTTGCAATGAATACTCGGTGCCGTACTCAACACCTTCTGCGCGATGCCTGTATCCTCTGGATCAGCCACCGGTGGCTCGTTCGCAGATTTGGTGACACACAAGGCCGGGACAGCTTCGTCAAAACGGGTGACTCCATTCAATCCAGTGCCGTTGCTTGTCGCTTCCAAGGTCACCCCTGACTGGACACTAACACTCGTTGGCGTATGTACCACGTTCACTGGTCTCAGTAGTTCGTGTGTACGCACTACCGAGGCTTCGTTCGCGTTATTGCCTCCGCCATGGGTTGTCGTGTACGTGTCCAAAGGTTCTGCGGAAGGCTGACCGTCGGCCGAATCCCCGGCTGTCACCCCAGACGCCAGACAGGCTTCCACTCGTTCACGTTCTTCCAGGATCAGTGCCCAGCGCTCTGCACATGTCAGACGATCCCTAGAATCCACTAGCGAGTCTTCTAGAGGTCTTGCTAGCACCCCACCGAGTTCTGGGTAGTATGGTCGATCAACTGCTGAAGGCTGAGTTGCAAGCCATTGCTCGTAGATTTCGCATTCACGCTGAAAGAGCTCGCGGTCTCTACAACCTTCGTAGGCCAACACTTGCCAGTCTTGGTACTTCTTGGACTCCAGACGCACATAGCCGTCACCTCGTGGCAAATCCCCATCTGGAATCCACATCGCGATCGAGTCGTGTGCTGGTAGGTACACAGTTCGATCAGACACGTTGGTCAATCGAATGCTCTGAGGCCGTCCACGTCGAAACCTCGTCACTGACGGGATTAGCTTGTTCGTTCGACGAACCCACAGTACGTGTTCTTCCAGCCCGACTTGACGCTTCGCTAGTCGATATTCTCGCCACTCGTGCGCTCGAATGTCCAACCGCTCGGGTGGCCCGGCGTTAACATGGGAGCCGTATCTTCGCTGTCGATCATGTTCTTGGTCTTTATCAGCGGGATTTGGACTTCGTGCGGTAATTGCGCCGCGCCGTGGAACAGGTCCAACCGGATCCCAGCTGGGATCATAAAGTCGGTCCCGAGTACCACGTCGACGCCTGCACTATGCGCCATTACCCACATCTCAAACTCGTACACCATCTCCCATCCGAGCGTAATCTTGACGCACGCTCGTCGCGTAGTAGACACCTTGCCTTCGTTGATTCCTTGAATGTCAATGCGGCGTCCGTGATCAGGTACATCTCGGAGTCGCAACTTCTTGGCAAAGGCGTCAGTGATCACACTAACGTTCGCTCCTGTGTCGAGGAGGATCCTCGTTCGCTGGTCGTTCACAGCGCCTTGCACCAGAGCTCTCATTCTGATCCGTCGGTCGAATTTATTGGCCGACCGCCACCCCTGTCTCTCGCCAGGGTTCAACTTCATAATCTTGGAGTGACCCTTGGGCTAGTCTCGCGCTGCACTCGAAAAAAAAGCCGAGCGAACCCTCGCTGGTGCCCTCATCAGCATCAGCACACTCCATTATTAAAAACAACACAAACCACCGTAGGGTCTTCCTCTCCTTTTCATTTTCCGTCGCGCTCCCCCATTCGTCGTATTTATCA
>NW_003306323.1:0-3050 GCF_000142945.1 Phytophthora infestans T30-4
CTACAGACACGCCAACAATGCCAGCGCTGTTAGCATTTGTCCATATGTCGTGTATGAGATTGAGGAAGCGCTCGTTTAACGCCTTCTTCCGTTCAGTTTCGAGGAGGTTTTGAACGCTCTTAGTAAACAAGGAAAAGTCCCCCTCTAGCAGGTCGCTGTACCGATCTCTCGAAATAACTCAATATCCAGATTGCACGTTAGCGACTGGATCATCAGCTTGAAAGCTGGTGTCGTTACGATGCTGTATGGATAACCGCATCTAGCCAGCCACTTAAACACCACAACTCCTGCCTGACGGCTAGTCACACGAAAATGATCTGCAATTATTCGAATCTTTGTTGAACCTTCTTGACTTGAAGTTCTCTTGTCACTTTCTCGCGTATTTTCCACTGGGCCGACACGCTTTCCAAGAGCTGATTCTATTGCTCTTTCTCCCGATAAAATTGTTTTTTCAGAGCGCTGAACTTTCATCTTTGTTTTTCCACCGACGAGTGGGTGGCATGGGTGTTGGCCAGCTAAATGCTTCCACGCGTTGGTACTGTGTTGGATTCTGCACAGTGACGACATCCATGAATCTGGATCACGTAATTTGCGGCTCTTGGTTTCTTCGGCGCACACCAAGCAAATATGTGTGAATGATTTATCGCTCTTTGATGCCTTGACAGGTTGACGAAGTCGTCGGATGTAGTCCCATACAGGTGTAGGACCGTTTTGGCGGACATACTTCACAGATGTTGGTATACCGTAAATGTCTACAATTTGACTTGGTTCGTCGGAAGAACGCGCTGAAAGTTGTGCAAGTTGAATTGTCGTTCCTTGGGATTCGTCTTCGTCCTCGGTATCGTCGCAGCCTTGGATGACGATTGGAGCGCTAACTGTCCCTGCTGTAAAAGTATCTCGGCACTTGCTGCTGCATAGTCTACCAAAACGCACGAGTTCTTTAGTTGACTTGTCATCCATCACGATAATGCATACCTTGTGCTAAGCTCTCCTGTGTAAACCTCGTTGGCGCAAATGTGGTGTACTCCCTTACCACACACGGTACATGGATCAGTCATAATACCAGGGTCCATACTACACCTATAATACGCGCATCTCCTGCCACTGGGAGTACCCAGCGATAAGCTCATCCGTTTCAGTAACTCGCGAATTCCAAAGTGATTGATGCTGGCCATTGAAATTTGAACCAATTTCGAGAATATGATATTATTTATGTAAGGTTTTGAAGGACACTCTCGGACATCTGGTCCTTCTAAAATCGTACTTAACTGAGAAAATATCATAAAATATCATCTAGTATCTAATATTTTTTAAATCGCCGAGCTAATATCAGAATATCATATTAGCTTTTGAAAATTTGAGCTACTATTGATATTTGATATCAAAAATAGTACTATTACTATCAAAAATATCATATGATATTTGGTTACCATTAGCCCCTGAACCCTGAAGGTCTGTTCATAGAAGTGTTTTTTTTTCGTCATAAAAAGGATGTGGTCTTAATAATTTGACGCTGATGCCCAAACCTTGAATTTGTAAACCACGCCCTAATCATATAGATTGTAAATATTGGTTGTTTAGCACACGTGGCCACCCATGTTAGCCTAATATAGAGAAACATATCTCAAAGTTAGCAGCTCCCCAACTCAGGCCTAGAAGCCGAGAATATGTTCCAGAAAGTGTTCCCCCCCAAATCGCGGGGTTCTCTAATGTATTGGGCGCGGCCACTGCTAATGCCCGCAGCTGTAAATATTGGGGTCCAGCTCAAAATGAAATTTAAGACTCAAAATTAATAACTAAACTTAAAAAATTCCAATGCTTTTTTTCTAATGTATTTACATTTTGAGTGCATGTACCTTGCCTACCGGTAAGGAGTCCTATGATTTGTCCTGTTTTCTCGGCCAACGATCCTCAACCCGGCGTCACGAGCAACGATACATGTACAGCGGGTGTGAGGCGGTTTACATGGATAAATAGCACCTTGTGGGTTGGGTGTGCACAATGGAAACAGTGACTGGACAGACCCTGACTCTAGCCAGATGCTTTGCAGACTCAGCGCGGAGCTCAATTGGCGATGGTGCGAGGAAAGTCTCCATTATTATTTGATTGGCAGCCAGCGTTGAACACTCGCCGACGGCCGTGTGTTCTGCAAACCGTGGGGGTTCTACAAAAGGCCGGTGCAGGAAAGAAGAGCATTCACCAGTTTATTACTGAGAATTCCGACTGTTCACCGACGATAAGGGATGTACACAATCTGGTACGAAAGCTGAAGAATCAATCAACCCAATCAACAACTAGTGCCCAACGTTTGAAAGCGTGGATGATGGATTTCTGTGGAGAAAACGGCAACGTGGGCAGAATTTTTGTAGAGGCACAACAAAGCAAGGTAAACGATGATCGATCAGATATTTATTCATACCACCGCTTATAATCCTTTTGCTGTTTCAGAAAATTGCTACGTGCATAACAATGCAGACAAAACACATGCGGTATCTGTACGATCGTTTTCCGGAGGTCTTACTTATCGATGCTACACACGGAACAAACGTACCGAAGTACAAGGTATTTTCCTTCATGATTTATGACACCTTTGGTAAAGGGCAGTACGTGCAGCACGCCTTAGTCCAGAATGAGCGGAAGGAAACCCTGGAAGCAGCCATCGAAGAATTCAAACTGAACAATCCTGCTACGAAGCGGCTGCAGTGTGTCATCATTGACAAGGACTTTACCGAAATGAGTGTGCTGGAGGCGGCTTTCCCTGGGGTCAAGATTCTACTCTGCCAGTTTCACGTAATTAAGTACCTATCCGAGGAGATCGCCAAGGCCGACGAGTACGGGTTTAATCCGTGGCAGAAAGAACAGTTGAGAGGTATCGTCTCCCTGTTGGTGTATGCAAAAAGCGAGAGAGAGTACAACAAGCACCGACGTTACATGCACCAAGTCATCACTGTGGGAGGCGTCGAGCGAGATAGTGCTCCAGTCGGGCACACTACCGACTCAGTCGAGCACGCCGCAGACGCAGTCGGGCATCGTGTAGAGCCTGTCGGTTG
>NW_003306324.1:0-3051 GCF_000142945.1 Phytophthora infestans T30-4
TCCCCCTCCCCGTCCTCCATCCGGCCGGGCTCGGTCGCGGAGGGAGAGGAAGCACGACGCCGCAGGGGCGTCTGTGCACGGCTTCGACGTTGGGTGGATGTGTTCAAACGTGACGAGCGGGTGGTGCTCCACGTGATTGCTGTGTGGTAAAGTGCTCTCTCAGAAATAAGAGAATGGGCCTGACGCGGGGTCACTATCCCGAATCAATGACAATTTCAAGTGATTAGAGAGGATTTGGGTTGGCTGGCACGGATGCAAGTTGCCGGTGGTGGATTAGCCATGACGAGCAGCGCCCCGTATGAAGTGACGATGGATCTGGTATGAGCGATGTACGAGAAGGCAAGATCCACCAAGACTTACCTCGGATCCACCCTTACTTGGATTCACCTAAATGGATATGGGATATACTATACAAGAGTGGATCGGGTGTGGATCCTATGAAGGAAGGATGGTAGGTGCCCTCTAAAGGTGGATCTAGTAGCCACGGCTAACGAGGAGTCAAGATCCACCGCGAGGTGACCCGGATCCCATGCTTTCGAGTTAGGATCCAAGGAGGGAGGATCCCGCCTTAAGGGACCTGGATCCAGGGTATAGGTATGATGGATGCAGTGGATCTAGAGCTTTCGTGGGACAGTGGAGATCACAGACGGTTGCGAGATGATGTTGGATGAGTGGAGAGCTCAGGTCCACGACGAGTGTACACTTTCAAGTGAAGTGGATCCAAGCGACCTGGATCCTGATGAGTGTACCCATAATAGGGTAACCATAATGATTACGCCATGGATCCGGTGGATCTGAAGATAATACAGCTGGGATGATGGGTCAAGGGAAAAAGGGACATGCAGCCGAGCCTGGTAAGGGATTTAGCAGATGAAAGACATAGAAGGTAGAAACCCAGGCAGGTATAGGCTTAAATATCAATACAGACCTCAATTTGCACAGTATCACGCAAGTGCCTTCCTGCCCTCAAGAACCGAAGCTACATTGGCCGTACGAGCTCCGAGAAGGTTGGGAATTGCGAATCTAGTGTTGGTAGTGATAACTGGATAATACATTGGCCAGATCCTACAACCTAGTGAGCTTTTCCTTCACTCGTGCAGATCCGACAGGTTAACCGAATTTACTACTTGGTCGGTTACACCCTAGAGGCTCTCAACTTTCAAGATCCCGTCACAGGAGGCGGCAAGTACGACTTAAAGGACAACACAAAGGCAAGGGAACACACCCGCAAGGCAACCCTACGGCCAGATCCACGATCTAGGCCCCGGATCCATAAGCTCGAATATTCGCTTAGGATACGGAACCATCCACGGACGCAGAGTGAAGATTTTCCACTGCTGCTCCACCCCATCCCCACGTCTCGCCAAGACACTCAAGCTTCACCACTTGAACTCTTCATAAGTTACCGAGAGAGCAGATCCCGCCCTACCGACGGGTACACAAGGTGAGGAAAGTTCAGCAGAACACGGATCATCGGGGGACCCCCTCCGTTAGTCGGTGTCTGGGCGCAGTTGGTAAGTTGGATCTGGCAATCTCGCAGATTTTGCTGATCCCGCTACACCACAATGGTGCGCGTGCCCGGATCTTTTGGTGACTCGGGATTTCACCGTGAGTCCCAAGAAGATGCTCAAGTGAAGATTGAGCCAGGGGAAGAGGCGTCGTCGGAGGTCGGATCGACGAAGACGCTGCTGAATGAAACAAGATCCGCGGATCGATGGAGTTTTGGGAGGAACTCTGTCGACGGAAGAGAGGTGGATCCGGATCCGGATCTAGAAGAGAAACTCTATCCTCCCCAGGTCCCCTCGGGGACCCCTGCGGATCTTGACGCAAGTCAAGATCCGCTAACAAAACAAGGGAAAGTGAAGGCAAAACGGTATGCATTTGCAGATTCACCGGTTAAGCCAACACCGTACCTAAACCCAAGCCCGCTAGTCGAAGAAACAAGAAAGAAGACGAAAACAATTAAGACTACGCGGAAGAAGATGCAAGCTCCAGAGTCGGAAGAAGACCAAGCTGAATCCAGGTCAAGCTGGTCCGACAAGGATCTCGAGTTTGTGTATCGCCACCAAGCTCTACGCGATTTCCTGCATCAAGATCCTGTCATGCAGATCCTGAATCCACGACAGATCGAAGATCCAAGGGAACCGGTGAGAGCACCAACGAAAACGGCGAACAAGTTGGTGGCAGTCAAAGATCTATTACGTTTGCTTACGGAGTCAGGCATCGTAGCTGGTGTGTTCGACGCAGAGGATATCTTCGAGCTAGACCTGGATCTCATAGTATCCGCGACGCGGGACCTCTTTGCCAGAGTTAAGTCCATCACCGGAGAAAGGTCGCGCACTATGGATCCAGTGTCGTCGCCGAGGATCAGCCAAGCTGCGTCCTCAAACTACGAATCCGCCGCTGAGGATGAGTCAGACACGTCGTCCGAACCACGACGCATGACTTTAGGACCCTCCGGGGCATCCATGCTGGAAGCGCGGGCGAGGATCCGAGGACAGAAAGTCCCTGTGAACGTGAAAGCTCGGGATCCAGTACGCCCTACGCGTGATCTGACACAATCCAGCCAGGATCGAGCCAGATCCGGCAAGAAGCCAGTGGGATTATCGTCAGATCAGGCTCGAGGTAATCGCCTCACGGATCCAGTCCCGCCAGTGGACCAGACGGGCACAGGCTCTTCCGACACTTCCTCGGGCACCCTGCAGCGGCACTTTGAAGCTGCGATGAATCGCTTCCTGGCCGAACAGGGTATGAGAGCGCCCGTGCCACAAGTGCAAGTGCTCCACGAACATGGAGCACGGGACGTGGAGATGGAGTCAGTAGAGGGGGACAACTCCCATGATGAGTTCGACCCAGACGATCTGGATGGCCCATCCACTTCGGCAGCCGTGGTAGCAACGGCCACAGCCGGGGCAGGTGGATCGTCCATGATCCAGAGGGTACGGATCTCAGCCATATCGGACTTGAAGGAGTTCACGGGCAAGGATCAAGATGAGGACCGAGCGAGAACATGGATCAGCAAAGTCAAGTTGGCCCTCATGAGAGATCAAG
>NW_003306325.1:0-3051 GCF_000142945.1 Phytophthora infestans T30-4
GTCGAATCTTCAGGGGTTGGGGCGCGCGCGTAGGTGCCGCAGCTAGAGAGGGCGATATTCCTTTTCTCTAAAAGCCCGCCGTCAATAGCAAAAGGCTGGTGAATGGATAGGCTGTTACAGTTTCATTTCCATCTCTCCTTTTTTGTGGTGGCGGGTGCGGTGCCCCTCCTGACCAACTGCACGCACGCAATGTGCGTGCCCATCAATAACCATTAACGACCGGCTCAACTGGTTCGCTGTCGGGTTTGCGGTCAATGGACCAGGTGCCAAATGTGCTCTCGCGCAGAGTGGGCGGTGGGATAAAGCCCCAAGAACCCAGAGGGCTCTGGAACTAAATCCCCATAGCACGGCTACCTACTTGCAGGATAAAATCCCGCAAGTTATAAGCTACCCCCTAAGCAGCCCCAGGAACCTCGGACTATCTGTGTATGTGTGTCTTGCTAGCTACTAATGCAAACTAACATGTATACACGCAGCGTACCTTGAGTAACGTGGCGTTCCGCGGCTTCCGTTTTGAAAATGGGGGCAAAATGAAATTTGAACTGTGCATTTTAAGTACGATGTGTAGACCACATATGATATGTACACCACATATTGCAATTTTAGCGAATCGAGGCCGCCTTCGCTGCGCTCGGCAGCCAGTAGAACGCCCGCATTTGCGTTACATGAATTAGCCCTAGCCGCGGACGGACGTACGGACGGACAGACAACACACTCCACTAGAGGGGTAAGATGTGCAGTGTTTCTCTCTACAACGAGGGAAACCTTATTGGAATGGATTGGGCGTGGGTTCCTGTTGTCAGCGACAGATACTTGAATCTACATGACTAGCAAACCCACATCAAACATTTTGAGTAATGCCAAGTCTGGAAATCTTGATCAATTGTGCCTCGCTCATGCAATTCTCTCATTTTCTAAATACCGGTAAGAAATGCTGGGGTTACGAGGGTTACAATGTAGCCAACATACCCTTTCATAAAAAAATCTTTTTCAACCAATCACTGCACGCGGGACTTTTCATACTGGACACCAGCCATTATCTGACCTCATGGCAGGCAAGAGGAAGCGCGATGCTTTTTCGGCACACGATAAGCTGGTGCACGCGCTGTCATTGCCACGGCAGATAAGCGCGGTTTACGACGGCCACCCAAAGCCCCCAGGACGTTTAACACTCGAGCATTCGAGACAGCTCATCGCACCCCGGGAACAGGGTGGTTCCACGACAAGTTTCGGTGTGACAAGAAGTCTTTCCTACGTATCTACCGGTTAGTGCACGCAGCGTGGGGCCGTGAGCCCGTCCCCAACACCAAGCCCCCGTCATTAAGCGCGTGGCGCTCACGATACTCTACCTGGCCAAGGGTGGCACCATGGACCAGGCTGCAACGGCGCTGGGCATCTCCAGGCCTCGTGGTGTAGTCTACATTAACGATGCTCTGGACGTGCTCAGCGCCATGGCGAAATCTATTATCTCCATGCCGCCAGCAGAGGAGCTAAAAGCTGTTTAAGATGGCTTCTACGCTACGGCCGGGTTTCTTGACACCATTGGCGCCGTCGACGGTACTCTCGTCCGTATTGCGCGCCCACACGACTTTGAAGGCTGGTACTGTCGCAAGAATTTCCCTGCAAAGTAAATGTGCAAGCTATCGTAGACCACCGTGGTCTGTTCCGGTCCATTTCCATTCGATCGGGGTCAAACAATGACCAATCGCTCTGTAATGGATCGGGGCTGAAAAAAAGATAAGGTTCAGGCATTTTATTGTCAACAATAAATCTAATTTTGATTGATGCATTTGTAGGATTTCTAGCTACGTGCCCCCTGGAAAGCATTTGCTGGCGGATGCCGGCTACAAGATCTGGGGTCATATGTTGACCCCGTTTCCGGAGGCAGACGCTATGCAAGATCCTCGAAAGAGGCGATACAATAAGGCTCATTCCAGGACTCGAATCGTCGTAGAGTGCACCCTCGGGCGTTAAAAAAAGCGCTTCCGCGTATTGCTGGGCAAACTGGAGCAGAAGACGTCAGGTCAAAACGCAATGATATAGCAGACATTTTGATGCGTTGTAGTTAGCTCGCTCGTTATATTTGTTAGTAGTTAATCACAAATACAACGAGCAACTCCACATTTTACTGGCGCTGCGCTAGTAGCTCACGAAGAAGATGCAACTGCATCTCCTGGAACTTGCACTTCTCTTTCTGTTGCCTCCATTTCACCTTGCAAAGCTGTGACGAGCTGGGCAACGGGAGCCGGTTTCTGCTTGGAGACTTCTTCTGTTGCTTGGGTCCCATCAATTTCCATGCCCTCGTCATCATCCTCGTCAATAGCAGAGCTCAGCAAAACGTCGCCGCTAATGCCTACTCGTCCTCGAAAAGCATCGTTCAAAATGGCCCAAATACCTTCGTCCATTTCGCTAATGCGAGCAGCATTTCCTGTCCTCTTTTGCTCTCTTCTCCTTACGATAGACACACCTTAGTTTTCTATACTTGAGCGATACCTGCATGCAAATAATAATTGTAATTAATGGTAGTGAATAAACGCAAGTCCAATCAATGCAATAAACTCACCTGGTCGCGGTTGAGTACCATACCAAGCTCTTGGGAGAGAACGCTGGCAAAGTACTGCCATGCTAGCGCCGTTTTGGTTTTGGTGTCGGCACTCTCGAGCCGGCGCTTGACGACCCCATCAGAGAAGCGCAGTCGAAGCAGCTCACCAACCATCTCGTTGGTCCACTTGACGCGCTTGACCTGGCTCTTGGCTTCTTCCGTTGGTTTGCCTTTTAATTTTGCCTTAGTCGTACGCTTTGTCGCTGCAGGAGCTGCAGCCGCAGTTGATTCTGGAGTATCCACGACAGTTGAGGGCGAGCTGTTGTCTGCAGATGAGTGTAAACAGCTTGGCTGTGGTAACACCAAGATGCTTGGCGTCCTTGTTGAGGCAGCTGACTCAGTGCCTAAGAAGGGCGGGGGCAAAAATCCAGTGCACATGCCAAGACTGGCGAGGAGACTCGGGTAACCTTCGTGGCTGGCAGGTCTAATGGCATCGAATGAAAACTGCT
>NW_003306326.1:0-3052 GCF_000142945.1 Phytophthora infestans T30-4
AAAGGTCCCGCATTCGGCACTTTTTTGCTTTCATGGCGAAGTCTTAGAGGCGTGTTGAGCGTTAACAGGTCCCAGCCAATACTTCGGGCGTTCCCTTAGATCTACCTGATGAGATCCTCCCGGGGTACGTTCCAAACACGTCTTTACGGTATTCCAGGTGTGGGTAGCGGGGATCAGCAAAAATCTGCGAGATTTGCCCAGACTCCAACTTGCCAAACTGCGCCCAGACACCGACTAACGGAGGGGGGTCCCCCCGATGATCCGTGTTCTGCCTGAACTTTCCTCACCTTGTGTACCCGTCGGTAGGGCGGAATCTTGCTCTCTCGGTAACTTCCGAAGAGCTCAAGTGGTGAAGCTTGAGTGTCTTGGCGAGACGTGGGGATGGGGTGGAGCAGCAGTGGAAAATCTTCACTCTGCGTCCGTGGATGGTTTCCGAATCCTAAGCGAATATTCGAGCTTATGGATCCGGGACCTAGATCGTGGATCTGGCCGTAGGGTTGCCTTGCGGGTGTGTCCCTTGCATTTGCGTTCCTTTGCGTCGTACTTGCCGCCTCCTGTGACGGGATCTTGAGAGTTGAGAGCCTCTAGGGTATAGCCGACCAAGTAGTAAATTCGGTTAACCCGTCGGATCTGCACGTGTATGGGAAAGCTTACTAGGTTGTAGGAACTGGCCAATGTATTATCCAGTTATCACTACCAACACTAGATTCGCAATTCCCAACCTTCTCGGAGCTCGTACGGCCAATGTAGTTCCGGTTCTTGAGGGCAGGAATGCACTTGCGTGTTATGGTGCAAATGAGGTTCTGTATTGATATTTAAGCCTATACCTGCCTGGATTTCTACCTTCTATGTCTTTCATCTGCTAAATCCCTTACCAGGCTCGGCTGCATGTCCCTTCTTCCCTTGACCCATCATCCCAGCTGTATTATCTTCCAATCCACCGGATCCATGACGTAATCATCATGGTCAACCTATTATGGGTACACTCATCCGGATCCAGGTCGCTTGGATCCACTTCACTGTAATTGTACACTCGCCGTGGATCCGTGCTCTCCAATCGTCCAACATCATCTTGCAACCGTCTGTGACCTCCATTGTCCCACGAAAGTTCGAGATCCACCACATCCATCATACCTATACCCTGGATCCAGGTCCCTCCAGGCGGGATCCTCCCTCCTTGGATCCGAACTCGGAAGTATGGGATCCGGGGTACCTCGCGGTGGATCCTGACTTCTCGTTAGCCGTGGCTACTAGATCCACCTTCGGATGGCACCTACCACCATTCCTTCATAGGATCCACACTCGATCCACTGGTACATAGTATATCCCATATCCACCTAAGTGAATCCAGGTAAGGGTGGATCCGAGATAAGTCTTGGTGGATCTTGCCTTCCCGTACATCGCTCATACCAGATCCATCGTCATTCCATACGGGGTGTTGCTCGTCATGGCTAATCCACCACAGGCAACTTGCATCCGTGCCAGACAACCCAAATCCTCTCTAATCACTTGAAATTGTCACTGATTCGGGATAGTGACCCCGCGTCAGGTCCATTCTCTTATTTCTGAGAAAGCACTTCACCACAATCGCCTCCTGTACGTTGTCGGCGCTGCACAACAGCGTTCACGACGTGCACTACCAGCATCCACAACCGCCTTCTCCTCTTCGTGACACATGTCTCCCACCAAGCGTACCAGTCAATCGCCGGGCAAGGCTCCATCCACCACTCCGCTGGTCAGTTCCTCTTCGATGTCGCCCACCGATCTGCGTACCCTGGCCCAAGCTCTTTCCGATCGGGTGCAAACCTTGACGGCAGAGCTCCAGACGGCTCAAGATGTCCAAGACCAAGCTGCGTCTCTGCACACCACCCAACTTCAGACCTTGCGAGCCCAAATCCATGACCAGGCTATGGAGATCCAGGGGTGGGAGCACCGTGCGGCCTCTCGGTCGCAGGACCTGCGACTCTTGTTGGCTGATCAGGCGGTCGAGATCCGCGACCTGACCAGACGGCTGGATCGCGCCTCTCGTCAACGAGATGTCATGCGAGATGACAACGACCATCTCCTTAGAGAGATGGCGCTCGCCGGATCTGAGATCCACCAGCTCCAATCCCCGGATCCACGACCTCGAGCGGGATCTGGAGGATTCCAAACTGCTAGGGCAGCCGTGGACGCGAGCTTGGATCGACTCCGTGACGAGTTGCGCCTGACCCAAGAAGAGGTGGTAACCAACGACTATGTGGGATCCACCCATGGCGGATCCGCATTAGGGTCGGCGCGTGGAGGGTCCCCCGCGCCAAATCCACCTCCCTCGTCGCCAGATGTAGCTCTGGCTCGACTCTCTGAGGAGTTGAAAGATACCAAGGAGTCGCTCGAGAAAGCGTCTGCTGGGCGAGATTACGCGCTCGAAGAGTTCGTACGTATAACTCAATTGCGCGACGAGATCCAAGAGAAGCTGGCGGACAGCGAGCTCCAGCGGGACAAGGCGGCTACCGAGTGGGCGGATGCCAAGTGGACGCAAACGGAGCTGGAATCCAAGCTCTGTCGTACGAGTACGTGGATCTTCTTTTGTCTCCTGCTAGTAACCCCATATTCACTCGTTATTGTCAATCCAGGTGACAAATTGAAAGAAGTCGATGCGACCGCAGCGGAACTCCAAGATCAACTCGCTGCAGCTCAAGCTCAGCAGCAACAGCTGGTTCTGGAGCGCAATCGTGGCTTATCGGAGCGGGATTTGGCACGTCGACGACTGGCGCTGGTGACAGCTGCTGTTTCGGATCCCCTTCCTCCCCTGTCTCGGCCCTCTCATTCTACCAGCGTTTCTGCTTCTCTTCCGTCTGTAAGTGGGGCGGATCCGTCGGCTGCGAAACGACCGCGTAGTGCATCTCCCGCTCCTAGCACCGGATCCTCATGTCCCCATAAGCATGCTCGAGCCTCCCCAAAAGCCAAGCCCAAAACGATTTCGGCCTCTAAGGCGGCTTCGCAGGCGGGATCCACCTCTGCGTCCAAGGCGGGATCCACATCCACGTCCAAGACTTCCGCCTCTCCCTCG
>NW_003306327.1:0-3052 GCF_000142945.1 Phytophthora infestans T30-4
CGTCTGATTACGCCTTATCGTGTGACGGTCTGATGCCGCGGATTTTCTCCAAGGTGGATGAGAAGGGCAACCTGTTCGAGAACACGCTCATCTCTGGCGCTTTCTTCACTGCGATGGCCTTCGTGGTGCCGTTCGACACGCTGTGGGACATCGTGAGCTTCGGAATGCTGCTCTCCTTCAACATGTCAGCATGGTTGCTTATCGAGACCAAGCGACGACCCCCCCTCCAGCTTCACAACTAGATTAACCACGGGGACAGATCAATGCTGACGGCGTTTTTCAAGCTGTGCGCGTGTAACCCAGAAGCTACGGCCAATCTACTGTACAAGGATGTGCCGCGGAAGTACAGGTGGACGGAGCACAAGACGTGGGAACCGTATAAGAAGTACGTTGCTTCTCTGGGACGCTTGGTACACGTATCTCCGCAAGACCCGGAACGCTTCTACTTACGACTTCTCCTGTGTAACCGACGCTCGCCTAAGTCCTTTGCGGATCTTCGAACGGTTGATGGTACGGAACATCCTACATATCAGCAAGCAGCTTTGGCGCTTGGATATTTGGAAAATGACGACGAGTGGATACATTGCTTACGCGAAGCCGCCGAGGTCAAGATGCCGTACCAGCTACGCCAGCTCTTCGGCATAATTTTGGTTTACTCGATGCCTGGCAATGCCAAAGATCTATGGGACGGGTTCAAGAAGGATATGTCAGAGGATCATGCACGAAGCATTGAGGAAAGAGACGCAGACCTGCATAATGTACGCGAAGAGGAGGTGCGTCTTCGAATGGCGGAGTACAAGGCGTTAAAGGGGGCACCGAGTATTCAAACGAAAATCCGAACGCTTACAACTATGTCCAAGACGAGTACAACGACTTTCAGCCCGATAATACGGATGGTGATTTCTCATTGGATGAAAATGATCGATACCTCGCCGCGGCTAACGAAAATGAGCGCCGTGCAGCTGCTGAAGGCACCTACGCACGTTCAGACAACCGTCAACCGCTTGGAAACACGCCTGATCGCGAGAATGGCTTCAATCAAGATCGCCGAGGTGGTGACCGTGGGTTCAATCAGGACCAACGCGGTCGACGTGACTTCAACCGCGACAACCGACGCTCACAGTACGGACCATGCACGGTGTGCGGTGACATGAATCACTCCGCCCACTACTGTAACAAGCGATGCAAGTTCTGCAAACAAGTCCACGATGCTGGACAATGCGAACTTTTCCGCAACTTCCAACTCCTTGCCAAATTCGTGCGCACCTAAGGCACGAAGGAGGATCTCCCACCAGAGCTCAAGGCCGTCGTTCAAGAACGTCATTTAAACTAAGCAGCCCGCCAACTACAACTGGGTTGGTCCCTATCGGGCTGCCACAGCTAACCGAGCCTTCAATGGAAGCAGAGTGTATCTTTGCTTTCATGGGCAGAGTGAATGGCCTGATAAATACGTAACAAGTGTAAACACGACGGAAAATGAAAAGGAGAGGAGTAGAATCCTCGGTGGAGGTGTTTGAGAGAGAGTGGAGTGTGCTGATGCTGATGAGGGCACCAGCGAGGATTCGCTCGGCTGGTTTCGAGTGCAGCGCGAGACGAGCCCAAGGGTCACTCCAAGATGATGAAGTTGAACCCTGGCGAGAGACAGGGGTGGTGGTCGGCCAAGAAATTCGACCGACGAATCAGAATGAGAGCTCTGCTGTGAATGACCAGCGAACGAGGATCCTCCTCGACACAGGAGCGAACGTTAGTGTGATCACTGACGCCTTTACCAAGAAGTTGCGACTCCGAAATGTACCCGATCACGGACGCCGCATTGACATTCAAGGAATCAACGAAGGCAAGGTGTCTACGACGCAACGAGCGTGCGTCAAGATTACGCTTAAATGGGAGATGGTGTTCGAGATTTGGGTAATGGCGCATAGTGCAGGCGTCGACGTGGTACTCGGGACCGACTTTATGACCCCAGCTGGGATCCGGTTGGACGTGTTTCACGGCGCGGCGCAATTACCGCACGAAGTTCAAATCCCACTAATCAAGACCAAGAACATGATCGACAGCGAAGAATACGGCTCCCATGTTAACGCCGGGCCACCCGAGCGTTTGGACATTCAAGCGCACGAGTGGCGAGAATACCGACTAGCGAAGCGCCACGTCGGTCTGAAAGAACACGTACTGTGGGTTCGTCGAACGAACAAGCTAATCCCGTCACTGACAAGGTTTCGACGTGGACGGCCTCAGAGCATTCGACTGACCAACGTGTCTGATCGAACTGTGTACCTACCAGCACACGACTCGATCGCAATGTGGATTCCAGATGGGGATTTGCCACGAGGTGACGGCTATGTGCGTCTGGAGTCCAAGAAGTACCAAGACTGGCAAGTATTGGCCTACGAAGGTTGTAGAGACCGCGAGCTCTTTCAGCGTGAATGTGAAATCTACGAACAATGGCTTGCAACTCAGCCTTCGGCAGTTGATCGACCGAACTATCCAGAACCCAGTGGGGTGCTAGCACGACCTCTAGAAGACTCGCTATTGGATTCCAGTCATCGTCTGACGTGTGCAGAGCGCTGGGCACTGATCCTGGAAGAACGTGAACGAGTGGAAGCCTGTCTGGCGTCTGGGGTGACAGCCGGGGATTCGACCGACGGTCAGCCTTTCGCAGAACCTTTGGACACGTACACGACAACCCATGGCGGAGGCAATAACGCGAACGAATCCTCGGTAGTGCGTACACACGGACTACTGAGGCCGGTAAACGTGGTACATACGCCAACGAGTGTTAGTGTCCAGTCAGGGGTGACCACGGAAGCGAGAAGCAACGGCACTGGATTGAATGGAGTCACCCGTTTTGACGAAGCTGTCCCGGCCTTGTGTGTCACCAAATCTGCGAACGGGCCATCGGTGGTTGATCCAGAGGATACAGGCATCGCGCAGAAGGTGTTGAGTACGGCACCGAGTATTCATTGCAAGATTGGTGCGGATTCCGAAATGTCAAGACAGCGGCAGAACGAGGAGCGGAACAAAAGTCAACAACCCAATATGTCGGCGGCCC
>NW_003306328.1:0-3052 GCF_000142945.1 Phytophthora infestans T30-4
CCTTGCCGACTCCCGCCCATCCTCCGCCTTGACCACACCCTCCCATCCACCGACGAGTGTCAATAATTATAATATGACTCCATACTTCTTAACAAACTGCGTATTACCGCGCAGCAGATTCACCTTGTTAGACTATGGTTCTTTTCGGCCTTTCTCGAGGGGATGAGGAGTGCACGAGTGATTGTGTTTATTGATCTCTTCATTACCCTCTCTCAATCGGTCCTAGTGCGTATTCTTTGATACAATGCTGGCAGCCGTACGCGAGCCCCCACGATCGGAAAGCCTGAACGGTATTCTTCTTTTTCTTAAAATATATAAAGAAAGAAACGTCGACATCTCCCAAATTTTAATCTACAATAAAAATAGTACCTTGTAGCACAGCGACAGTTGGCGCCCTAACAAACTCGATTGTTGTTTTTCCGTTCGTGTCGATGTATATTGCCGTTTGGTCCATATTACATACGGCCAGCGTACCTGGAGGGACCCGTCTCTCACGCTAATATGCCCTTCTTCACAATTGTAAGTAGAATTGATTGTGAAAACATGCCTCACAGCCTATTTAGCACAAGTTAAGCTAACAAGTTGGCAAAAGGAATTTGATAATAGTAGCAATTGCTGGAATGCCGATTGCGTACATATCGCTTCGAGGTTTTCTTCTTTTGTGAGTAATGCGGCGGATTGTCAAGCGGTTTCGCTTTATAAATCGACGGATATAACGTTACACTTGGCCAACATCAACAGCAAACACTCTGTTAAAACACACAGCGACCTATTTTTTTCGTATGTCGACAGTCCAGTCGTATAGTCTAATTGTACAAGCAAACATTGTGTAAATAAATGTCAGCAAGAAAAATTAATACATGCCTCTTCTCAAGAACCGAATAACGAATGCTAAGTCCGGCACGAGTCAACGGGCTCACAAAGCACTTGTTCGGTGACTTCTGAACAGCTTCTTCTTGGCTTGTACGCTGCTTCTTCCATCGGTACAATGTCGATCGATGAACATGAAGTGCTTGTGCTGTCGCTAGTCACAGTCACATATTCTGCTTCGCTGAGATACTCGATTGCCTAGGCGACAATTATAAATATTATATAATAGTAATAGGAAATTAAGTTTGTGTACCTGAAGCTTCTTGCTATGGCTGGTTTTAGGTCTTTGTGGTATATTTGCACGCGAAAAGTAAAATGTTATGGATCATATCTCCTCGTTGCCCAAGTCGTTCAAAGGAAACACAGAATTGTTGATTTGGGTGGATTTGTTTACCGGATACGTGATAGCCAAAGCTAGTGCGTCTAGAACTGCGCAAACCATTGCTGAATCGTACGAGGAGTGCGTTTTCCGAAGATTTGGAGCTAGCGAGATGATTAGACATGATCGGGAGCCAGGCTTTATGTCTGATTTCTTTCGAGCATTCAACCAGATCCTGGGGCAGCGACAGCGAGCAACCATGGCATATCGTCCCCAAGCTAACGGATCGGCCGAGCGCATGGTGCAGACAATCACGAGAGCCTCAGAGATTATTTTCCCAGGTTTTTGTTCCAGAAGATTTGGAGGGAGTATTCCGCAGAGCGTCTTCTCCTTCGCAATGAACACCGCCCAAGACAGGATCCGGGGTGATACACCATTTTACTTGGTACATGGGTGGGATCCCAAATCCACCCTGGAAGCGGCCATCCCAGTTTGCAGCACCAAGAAGAGGAACCGAGATCCAAGGCGATGGCGATACCAAGTCCAGAAATACTACCGGCAAGCTAGATCCCAGGTGAACGAACGACTGCGGAGTGCGATACAGGATCGAGCGGATCGACACAACGAAGATGCCCGTCCACATCAAATCCAAGTGGGATCGCAGGTGTGGCTTTATTTGGATCGAGTGAAAGAAGGGTACGCCCGCAAATCGGCCAAACTATGGCATGGACCGTTCCGGGTGAGCGAGAAGACTGGAGAACATGCGGTTAAGCTGGAAACGGCAGGTACCGAATATCGCCTGTTCCCTGTAGTACACGTATCCAAGCTGAAGTTGGTCAAAGACTATCCGGATCGGCCGCAGATCCGTCTTTCGGTGGATGTATCCGACCGCGTCGACTTCGACGAAGTCCTCCTACCGTAAGAGAGTTGGAATGTGGATCTCGAAGCCGACGAGGTCGAAGTCGAGAAGATCACCGATATGAGGTCGGGGAAGCGAACTAGATACGGACGGATTTACCGTGAATTTCTGGTGTATTGGCGTAAATATGACGAACTCAGTTGGGTAGACGAGGCAGATCTGAACTGTGGAGCATTACTCTATGATTTCTTGCGGGATCGTACGAATCGTAACAGATTCGGCGTGATGCAGTCTCATGAAGAAGAGTAGGGAGGGGACCCATGGATGTGAGTTGGTCATGTCGATAAGAGGATGAAGAAGGACCCACAGGAAGGGTGTGGGCCAGGAGGAGGAGGAGGATCACTGATGTGAGCTGGTCACATTGGGAAGAAAGAGAAGACGAATCCACAGGAGGGGTGTGGATCAGGCGGAAGGAGTGAATGGTTATGCATAAGAGTGACGTTTTACGTGCGAGGAGTCCTGTTTGATCTCAAGCACGAGCTTTCAAGGGCCCCAACTATACTGACCCAATTGATCCTGGGTCATTGGCGCTAGATCAGGATGAAATCCAGGCGCAGATCCAACCGGATCCGGGATCCCGCCCAGATCCAGGTGTACGCTGAAAGGGTGTATCCCGCCCAGATCCAGGTGTACACTGAAAGGGTGGATCCCGCCCAGATCCAGGTGTACACTGAAAGGGTGGATCCCGCCCAGATCCAGGTGTACACTGAAAGGGTGGATCCCGCCGGATCCAGGTGTACACTGAAAGGGTGGATCCTGCCCAGATCCAGGTGTACACTGAAAGGCCCGGACTAGATTTCTCAACCAACGAGGGAATGTTATAGACATATTCAAGTAAGAGAGTGTGGATTATGATAGCTTATGCAAAGGGCTAGCTCGACCCAGTTTCCAGTCGCTAGTTACTGCTACGAAATGAATCCACAAAGACTGAAACTGGGGCGTGG
>NW_003306329.1:0-3053 GCF_000142945.1 Phytophthora infestans T30-4
GATGAGGGTTGGATGAATTGGGAGAGCTCAGATCCACGGACGGAGGTGTACACTTTACAAGTGAAGTGAATCCAAGCGACCTGGATCCGGATGAGTGTACCCCATAAATAGAGTGACCATAATGATTACGCCCATGGATCCCGGTGAATCTGAGGAATAATACAGCTGGGAAAGATGGGGTCAAGGAGAGAAAGGGACGTGCAGCCCGAGCCTGTTAAGGAATTTTAACAAGTGGAAAGACCTAAGAAGGTAGGAAATCCAGGCAGGTATAGGCTTTAAGTATCAATACAGACTTCTATTTGCACAATAACACGCAAGTGCCTTTCTGCCCTCAAGAACCGGAACTACATTGGCCGTACGAGCTCGGAGAAGGTTAAGAATTGCGAATCTAGTGTTGGTAGTGATAACTGGATAATACATTGGCCAGATCCTACAACCTAGTGAGCTTTTCTTTTACTTGTGCAGATCCGACAGGTTAACCGGATTTACTACTTGGTCGGTTACACCCTAGAGGCTCTCAACTTTCAAGATCCCGTCACAAGGCGGCAAGTACGACGCAAAGGAACTACAAAGGCAAGGGAACACACCCGTAAGGCAACCCTACGGCCAGATCCACGATCTAGGCCCCGGATCCATAAGCTCGAATATTCGCTTAGGATTCGGAACAATCCACGGACGCAGAGTGAAGATTTTCCACTGCTGCTCCACCCCATCCCCACGTCTCGCCAAGACACTCAAGCTTCACCACTTGAACTCTTCGGAAGTTACCGAGAGAGCAAGATCCCGCCCTACCGACGGGTACACAAGGTGAGGAAAGTTCAGCAGAACACGGATCATCGGGGGACCCCTCCGTTAGTCGGTGTCTGGGCGCAGTTGGTAAGTTGGATCCAGCAATCTCGCAGATTTTGCTGATCCCGCTACACCACAATGGTGCGCGTGCCCGGATCTTTTGGTGACTCGGGATTTCACCCTGAGTCCCAAGAAGATGCTCAAGTGAAGATTGAGCCAGGGGAAGAGGCGTCGTCGGAGGTCGGATCGACGAAGACGCTGCTGAATGAAACAAGATCCGCGGATCGATGGAGTTTTGGGAGGAACTCTGTCGACGGAAGAGAGGTGGATCCGGATCCGGATCTAGAAGAGAAACCTCTCTATCCTTCCCAGGTCCCCTCGGGTCCCCTGCAGATCTAGACTTGCGTCAAGATCCGCTAACAAAACAAAGGAAAGTGAAGGCGAAACGGTATGCATTTGCAGATTCACCGTTTAAGCCAACAGCGTACCTAAACCCAACCCCGCTAGTCGAAGAAACGAGAAAGAAGACGAAAACGAGTAAGACTACGCGGAAGAAGATGCAAGCTCCAGAGTCGGAAGAAGACCAAGCTGGATCCAGGTCAAGCTGGTCCGACAAGGATCTCGAGTTTGTGTATCGCCACCAAGCTTTACGCGACTTCCTGCATCAAGATCCTGTCATGCAGATCCTGAATCCACGACAGATCGAAGATCCAAGGGAACCGGTGGGAGCACCAACGAAAACGGCGAACAAGTTGGTGGCAGTCAAAGATCTATTACGTCTGCTTACGGAGTCAGGCATCGTAGCTGGTGTGTTCGACGCAGAGGATATCTTCGAGCTAGACCTGGATCTCATAGTATCCGCGACGCGGGACCTCGTTGCCAGAATTAAGTCCATCACCGGAGAAAGGTCGCGCACTATGGATCCAGTGTCGTCACCGAGGATCAGCCAAGCTGCGTCCTCGAACTACGAATCCGCCGCTGAGGATGAGTCAGACACGTCGTCCGAGCCACGACGCATGACTTTAGGACCCTCCGGGGCATCCATGCTGGAAGCGCGGGCGAGGATCCGAGGACAGGAAGCCCCTGTGAACGTGAAGGCTCGGGATCCAGTACGCCCTACCCGTGATCTGATACAATCCAGCCAGGATCGAGCCAGATCCGGCAAGAAGCCAGTGGGGTTATCGTCAGATCGGACTCAAGGTAATCGCCTCACGGATCCTGTCTCGCCAGTGGACCAGCCGGCCACAGGCTCTTCCGACACCTCCTCAGGCACCCTGCAGCGACATTTTGAAGCTGCGATGAGTCGCTTCCTGGCCGAACAGGGTATGAGAACTCCTGTGCCACAAGCGCAAGTGCTCCACGAACATGGAGCACGAGACGTGGAGATGGAGTCGGTGGAGGGAGACAACTCCCATGATGAGTTCGACCCAGATGATCTGGATGGCCCATCCACTTCGTCAGCAGTGGTAGCAACAGCCACAGCCGGGGCAGGTGGATCGTCCATGATCCAGAGGGTACGGATCTCAGCCATATCGGATCGGAAGGAGTTCACGGGCAAGGATCAAGATGAGGACCGAGCGAGGACATGGATCAGCAAAGTCAAGTCGGCCCTCATGAGAGATCAAGCGTCGGATGCTGAGAAGTATTTGACCTTTGCAGATCTGTTAGCGGGGGCCAGCCAGAAACTGGTATCGGCAGCTGGGCAGATCCACCAGGAACAAGTGGCCAGATTTGCTGCGCAGTTTCCAAACCCAGTACTGTGGATTTGGAGTGTCGGTGGCACGACAATACTACCACGCTCGCGGCAGATCGGATGAATCCCCGCTAGAATACCTACATCGACTAAATGTGGCCGGTCTACGGGTCAAGTTGAAGATCAAGGATGGGGGATCCAAGGTACTGCGGGAACACGTGGATCATTTCATCGAGACGGTGGGAGACGTGGATCTGGCCGACAGGCTGACCCTGTTACGACTTCCCGACGCAGACGAGCTTGAGGAAGTGCTGCGGGCGATGGATCGCGCGAAATACCGCCAGAGGAAGGCGGCGGTCGGATCCGGCAAGTATCGCCAAAAGGCTCCGACGCCTACGGCCCCAGCTCGACGTTTCCACCAAGTCACGGCGCCCGACTCAGGAACTGAATCAGGATCCGACGGTTCGGACTCCGACCCTGAAGATTACCGTCGGGTCTGTCTCACTGCGTCCAACGATCGAACGGCGAAGACAGGAGACAACTCTCGACCGGGGATACCGTACCCGGGAAA
>NW_003306330.1:0-3053 GCF_000142945.1 Phytophthora infestans T30-4
AATACTGCCAATAGACTTTAAGTCCCCCGCCAGCCCTATCTTACTCAACCAAGCTTGCCCTGACCCTGCTTTGAAGCCGGCCTCGTTCTTTATGCTTGAGTGGAACTTCTGTTTGTTATTTAAGCTTAACTTTTCGGGTCTATTCCTAAATAAGAAGTCCCTAATCAAGTATACAAAATATCAAGTGAAACAATGATCCGGTTATGGATCTTCCTTGCATGCCAAAGCGTCGTCCTGCACCCGTCGCATGAGCATCTTTAACGGGTCCGCGCCCCTGTCCCCAGACGGTAAACGTGTCTTCCAAAGGTCGCTGAGTATTCCCGCGAACTCATCCCAACCGCCACTGAGGGTTCGTACCGTAGATGGCCGCTGAATGCGAATCCGGCCAGTCCATTATTAATAATAAGGACAGCCTGGATTCAGTGACATAGGGCCGTATCCGATACTTGTTGAAAACTCGGAGGTGACGCCGTCGAGTCCCTTGCACCTTGGCGTCTCCGTACATCACCCGATCGAGGGTTCGTCGCTTGAACAACTTGGGCGGTGTCACGTCTCTGTCGACGGGTGATAATCCGCGACCACGGAGAAATCACTACACCACAGACCAATACCCTGATGTCCGCCTTCCAAGCTAGCGTGATAGTGGTGTAGGACATCCTGTTGTAAGGTTTCCGGCATCACCAGTCTCATCAATCCATCCCGATCCTCGTTGACTCTCTTCGTAGGGGGGCAATAGAAGAACAAGTCATTCAGATCCACCGCGTAATCCGTAGCGATAATGCTGTAGGATTTGGCATCTTCCCGACTCAGATCCCGTACATCCCCCATCAGATACTTCTTTAGTCCTAGGATCCACGCTTCCTCGTTCTGTGCTTTGAGGATCCGCTCGATGCGGACTCTCTTCACAAATGTTTCCTCGAGAATTGGGGGGCTGGATCCAATCCTTCCTCTGGACCTAGTGACGGCCATCGCCTGGACTGTCCTTTTCCCGGACCCCACTACCACCACTTCGTCTAGTCGGTTCAACGTAACGAGATCCTGATGCTCGGCCTCTCTCTCCACTTCAATACCACATTGATTCCGTAAAGCGGCGCTGGCCAAGCTATCTGCACTGGCATTCCAATCTCGCTTGACATGCACCAACTCGTGATTCATCCAACCGCGCAGGTGGATCATCACTTTCTGCCGTAACAGTGTTAGGGCCGGGGCCTTGCAGTCAATCTCACCTCGCACCTGTCTGATCACCAAATTTGAATCCCCACAAATCACCAGCCGTTTTGGATCTTGTCCCTTTAGTAGATCCAAACTCAGCAGTAGCTAGTTATACTCCGCTTCGTTGACGGTGAGGCCTTCCGCATAAGTGGATCTGGCCCGTACAACTTCCCATCCAGGTAGTCTCCACAGTATTGCACTGTACGCCCCGCCTCCGCGTCGTACGCGAGCGGATCCATCGAAACTCAGGACGTACAGATCCTCGTCTGCCTGTACCGTCCGGATCGGGATCTGGATCCGGCGTTTGGGCTCTTTCTTAGGAGCAACCCTAGTCAGCGCCTCATCCATCTTAGCTCGAGGTGTGATGCTCGCGGCCAAGACTCCCAGGATCTCGTCTTCCCCTTTCGAACATTTCACAATCTCCAGCGTCCAAGGCGAGAGTAAAGCTGTCCACTGTCCCAAACGTCCTTGTAACCCGGCCGACTTGAACAGCCAGGCTAGCGTAGAGTGTCGAGTCAGGATCCGGATGGGTCTTCCCACCAGCAGGTTGTAATTCAGATCCAACACGCGCAGGAGCGCGAGTATCTCTTTCTCCACCGCTCCGTAGTTCAGTTCATTCGGCTTCAGTGTCCGGCTGACGAAGGTGACTGGATGACAGATCCCCTCATGCTCTTGTACCAGAGCTGCTGAGACTGCCCAGTCGCTGGCATAAACTATTACCGTAGGTTGACGTTCTGGATCGAAATGACGGAGGATAGGCGTGGTCGCGATCCTGTTCCTCAGTTCTACGAATGCGTGTTGAGCTCGGATCCACCGAGATTCTGCCTTTTCCATGTTCTGATCCGTCGTCTCTACCCAGACTGGATCCTCTCTCCGTTGGTCCCGGGGTGGATCCAGCTCCTGTGTTAGGTCCTCTTCTGACGTCATACCACTTGGATCCCTTCGTGGATCCGACATCTCCCGGGCCAGAGCTTGTTGGATTTTCATCCGGACAGCTGGAGCGGTCATCGCAGCAAAATCTACCTCTCTTAATTCATACAACACCGCGGCAAACAGGGCGTAATCCTCGATGAACCGACTGTAGTAGTTCAAACTGCCCAAGAAGGATTGCATCGCCCGTAACGACTGCGGGAAGGGCAAATCGGCTAACGAAGACAGGTCCTTAGGATTCGCCTCCAATCCCTCCTTGGAAACTCGATGGCCTAAGTAATCCACCTTGCGCATCCCCCAATAGCTCTTTACCACACTGATCGAGAGATTCCACTTAGTACACGCCTCCAGTAGGGATGTCACTCTTTCGCACAACTGATCCCACGATTTCGCCGGAATTAGAATGTCGTCGATGTAAGATCTGCGTCCTAACACGGACGGGGTTCCAGGATCCCCTGGCTCTCCTGCCTCAAATGGATCTACTTCCGTATGATCTTCCCCGGATCCACCCCTTTTGGGTTCCGGTATTCGGGGTGATTCCATAGAGAGCGTAATCGATTAGACGTTGGTAGATCTGGGGTGCGTTCTTCATTCCAAACGGCATCGGGTTCCACTCGAACAGTCCAAACGGTGTGATGAAATGTGGATATCGCGCGAGCTCGATCCGTCATAGTAACTACCCAAAAACCGCAGGCCATGTCAAGAGAGCAGTACCAGAGTACTTTATCCAAATCTTCCAACAGCTCATTGATTAGAGGCAACGGATACACCATCAATCGAGTCAGACCGTTAACCAGCCGGTAATCAATGCACAGACGTATATCCACCCCGTTCTTCTTGATGATGATTACCACATGGGGATGCCCACGGGGACGTTAAGAAACTGATGATCTTGGTTGCAGCAGGCGTGG
>NW_003306331.1:0-3055 GCF_000142945.1 Phytophthora infestans T30-4
CGTTGTTGACTACGTTCTCTGTGGCGACTGAACCGATGGACAAGAGCAGAGGGGTCTCGTTCTCGCGCCTGCGTCATGCACCCCGGTTGGGTGCTGAACCTCCGCTCAAGCCTGCGCTGAAGAAATCGTTGGCTCCAGTTGTTGACTGGAGGCCGTCGGAAGACGCGAAAATTGGAGTGGGAGAGACTGTGTTCGCTGCTTGGACGCTGAAGGATGACCCCAAGGAAACGGTCGTCAAGGAGGTAGTGCAAGAAGTCGTCAAAGAGGCGGTCGAGATAGAAACGGCGACCATCCCTGACCTTGTTGGAATCGTCAGTGACTTGAGTATGGCCGACGGAACTCCGGAGGCTAAGTACTCTCGTCCCTTTACGGACTTGGAACTGGAAACCATATAAGTAGGTGGCCCCGGTGAAGAAGAAACAAGGTCGCACGTGAAGCCGTCTATCGGATGCTCAAAGCGATGAAAGAGTGTCCGGCCGAGGAAGGCAGTGTGCCTGTCGTGGAGGACTTCGAGGTCCAGAGTATTGGGGTACCTCCTTTAAGAGACAAACTACCAAGCCTGGATTGGGAGCGCTTACGCTGGCACGCGGAACGCGTCATTCAAGAGAAGGTGTTATTAGACGAATTCTGGGCCATTCTTGAGGGCTAGGTCGAACGGTATTTCGAAGGGAATGCGGACCATATTTGGCAAAAACTGGTAGACCGTACGGGTAAGAAGCCAACTTTGGATGGAGGTCGAAGTCGACGCCGACGGCAACGGCGTGAACGTGGCGCGATGTGCTTCGACTGTTCTTCCCTCTACAAGGACAGCGCTGAAGCTTTGAACGACTTTAAGTTCCGACAAGAGGAGGATGAAGATGCGTCTTATTATGTGCAAGTTGTGTTTCCCGAGCGGCCGCCTCCTGATCCACCACCTAATCGTGGTTTAAGGACGGTCACGGTTGAGTTGTCCCATGGATTTGGCGTCCGTGATAACGAAGATGAAGAAAGACCGTCGATGCCACGAGTGATACAGGGAGGGCGACGTGTCGTTTGCGCTGTCGAAAGCTTTGAGGCTCTCTCTGGAGGGTATATTGACTGCCTACCGTCGCAAATGCTTGCAGACACTGGCGCGACGCTTAGTCTCATTGACAGGCGATTTCCGAAGTGGTTAGGACGGTATTCAGAGCTCCTACAGCCGTATGACGTTAAAGCTAGCAGCTCGTCTGGTCATCAACTGCACGTCCGTGGGGGGATAAATCTGCCCGTCCGATTGGGATCGAAAGAAGTCGCTGTGAAGATGGTAGTGACCGACAAACTACATGTGGACGCTATCATGGTAGTCGACGCGTTAGGAGCATTCGGCGCCCTGATCGATGTGACAGAAATGACTTTGACGCTTAAGGACACTGATGAAGTGCTTCAGCTAGGAATGACCGTCGTACATGACGCCTACATGATTACGATGGCCTCGTCGGTATGGTTACCTTCTTGTGGCCAAGCTCCGCTAGTGGTGGCTGATGTCGTCTGAAACGTGAGAGACGATGATGTCGCGCTAGTGGAGGGTGCCGTTGAGTTGCCACCTACCTTAGGAATAGCTCGCTTACTGTGTACCGTGGGGGAAGGCAAAGTGATTGTCGAAGTCTGCAATGCGTCAACGGATGAGTATTGGATCCGGAAAGGAACGGCTGTGGCCTCTGCCACTATCGTGCCCAAGTCGGCATTTAAATCACGAAGACCCGCCGGGAGAAAAGGAACCCAAGGGCAAGAACGTGCCTACTGAAGGATTAGAGAGCCCCGTGACTATGTCAGTCACCGAAGGGCAGGGAGAGGAAGTCTGCGGCGAAGCGAGGACTTCCAAGCCTGACGTCCCGCCGGACAAAGACGTTAACGCGACGGCCGACTTCTTTGAGTCTGACCTATCCGTTGAGCAGAAGACACTGTTCCGGTCAGAGCTGAACGGCTTCTATGATATGTTCGTGGAGTCATTAATGAAGCCTGGTCGAACGGAGATGCTGTACTTTAAAGTCGACACGAGTAACAGTCCCCGATCAAGCAGCAGCCGTACCGAGTGTCGCTAGCTGAGGGATAAGTGATGGAGGCTGAAATTCAGCAGTATTGGAGAGCAAATTTATCCGTCCTTCGAACAGTCCGTGGGCTAGTCCGGCTCTGATGATTCGCAAGCCGGACGGAGGGATCATGTTCTGTATCGACAACCGAAGGCTGAACGCGATGACCGTGAAAGATTGTTATCCCATGCCTTTGATCGATGGTATCCTCGACGTACTAGGGGATGCGAAATTGTTTTCGACTATGGATATTGCGTCTGGCTACTGGAATGATCCCATGGACAAGGGCAGTATTCCTAAAACTGCTTTCACGTGCAAGTATGGTCTGTACGAGTGGCTAGTGATGCCTTTTGGTCTTTGTAATACTGTACCCGCGTTTGAACGGTTGATGGAGACGGTCTTAGTGAACTTAAAGTGGCGTATCTGCTTAGTCTACCTGGATGACTGTGTAATCTTCAGCAAGGACTTTCCCATTCATTTAGTGCGCGTGAAGCAAGTGCTCACGAGGTTCCGTCAAGCCGGTTTCCAGTTGAGGATGAAGACGTGTCACTGGGGCAGTAGCCAAGTCGCTTTCCTAAGGCACATAGTGACTCCTGCCGGGATCCTACCTAATTCAGAGAAGGTCAAGGCAGTGATGAACGTGAAGCGCCCGCGAGACCTACATGCGATCCGTTCATTTTTGGGACTGTCGAGCTATTTCCGTCGCTACATTCCGGGATACGCCACGATTTCGGCGCCCCTAGAACGGTTGAAGGTGAAAGATGCTTCATTTTCGTGGAAAAATAACTGTGAGGCGGCATTTCGCCAGCTCAAGCGAGCGTTGATGAAGCCTCCGATCCTAGGCTACCCGGATGTCAAGAGACGTTTCAAACTTTACGTGGACTCGTCCCGATACGCTGTCAAAGCCTGTCTGATGCAGGAAGTAGACGGTCGAGACCATGTTGTGGCGTACGCTAGTAAATTGTTGGCAGGGACCCAGAAGAACTGGATCAACAAGCAAGATGGGA
>NW_003306332.1:0-3057 GCF_000142945.1 Phytophthora infestans T30-4
GGGACCGACTTTATGATCCCAGCTGGGATCCGGTTGGACCCGTCCACGGCGCGGCGCAATTACCTCACGAAGTTCAATTCCCGCTGATTAAGACCAAGAACATTATCGACAGCGAAGAATACAGCTCCCATGTTAACGCCGGGCCACCCAAGCGTTTGGACATTCAAGCGCACGAGTGGCGAGAATATCGACTAGCGAAGCGTCAAGTCGGGCTGGAAGAACACGTACTGTGGGTTCGTCGAACGAACAAGCTAATCCCGTCAGTAACGAGGTTTCGACGTGGACGGCCTCAGAGCATTCGATTGACCAACGTGTCTGGTCGAACTGTGTACCTACCAGCACACGACTCGATCGCGATGTGGATTCCAGATGGGGATTTGCCACGAGGTGACGGCTATGTGCGTCTGGAGTCCAAGAAGTACCAAGACTGGCAAGTGTTGGCCTACGAAGGTTGTAGAGACCGCGAGCTCTTTCAGCGTGAGTGTGAAAGCTGCGAACAATGGCTTGCAACTCAGCCTTCGGCAGTTGATCGACCGGACTATCCAGAACCCAGTGAGGTGCTAGCACGACCTCTAGAAGACGTGCTAGTGGATTCTAGTGATCTTCTGACGTGTGCAGAGCGCTGGGGACTGATCCTGGAGGAACGTGAACGAGTGGAAGCCTGTCTGGCGTCTGGGGTGACAGCCGGGGATTCGTCCGACGGTCAGCCTTCCGAAAAACCTTTAGACACTTACACGACAACCCATGACGGAGGCAATAATGCGAACGAAGCCTCGGTAGTGCGTACACACTAACTAGTGAGGCCGGTAAACGTGGTACATACGCCAACGAGTGTTAGTGTCCAGCCAGGGGTGACCACGGAAGCGACAAGTAACCGCACTGGATTAAATGAAGTCACCTGTTTTGACGAAGCTGTCCCGGCCTTGTGTGTCACCAAATCTGCGAACAAGACATCGGTGGTTGATCCAGAGGATGCAGGCATCGCGCTGAAGGTGTTGAGTCAGCGGCAGAATGAGGAGCTAAGCAAAAGTCAACAACCCAACATGTCGGCGGCCCGCGCATTCAATATTGCGAACGACGACTGGGCAGATGACCCAGAGATGGGAAACCAGGATGGAAGGAGATGGACCCAGCACCGACTATTGAAATCAAAGCGGATGCCGATGTTGAGCCAAGGGAAGAATCCGTAGCGACGTTGGACGGGACGTACATCTCGGTTGCTCGAGTGTTAACGACCGAAGGAAATGAAGCAACGGAGGATACGAAAAATGACTTCTACGAACACCCAGCTAACAACATTGGCTTAGAAGACTACGCGAAGGAGCTGGCATTCCCGCCGGACCTGACCGAAGAGGTCAACACGACAATTGACTACACTGCGTCTCAGGTGTTTCAGATGTACGTCCACGGAGTCTCGAAGCGGGCGAAGCACATGGGAGACCATGCGATTGAAGGTGGCAGGCGCGTTCTTGAGGCCCTGTGGCATCACGAGCCACTCCCAGAGCATCCCGCCCGGTGTACTTACGGCGGTGAGAGGCACATCAGATGTTCTCATCAGGATCTGATAGAATCCATCGGTCAGGTCGATGGCGCTGTAGATGACGCTGCCAGCCATGGAGTCCAGTACCATGTCCTTCCGAGGGATCGGAGTCTGCGCGGGGATGGTGGCATCATTCAACTTGTTGAATGCGTGAACGATACGCCATCCCCCTGTAGCTTTATTCACACAGAACGTTGGACTAGAATGGGGAGAGGTACTCTCACGCACGTGACCCGCCTTTCGACGGCCCTCGAAGAAGTCATCGATCGCTTTCACGTGATCACGCGGAAGTGGCCATTGTCTGGTAACGCAGTACTTCGTACCTGGCGCGAGGTCGATCTCATGCTGAACCCCACGATCCGCCGGTAGTTTGGCGGGGATCGCATCCGGGAAGACGTCAGCGTACTCGCAGGCGGTGTCGTATACGGGATTCGCTGACTCCCGCAAGGCCTCCCAAGACTGCGTTTGGAATCGTTCCTCTCGAGCAGACTTAGGTTCAGCACCTAGCGGACGTGAACGTTCACTGTCCGTTGCGACCGCATTTGCTGCCTCATCCACCGAGACTGCCTCGGTGACCAAGCATACTTGCTCGACGTCGCCAGCCTTGAGGTCCCGAAGAAAGTTCTTCCAGGACAAGCCTGGAAGGCGTGTGATCGCCGGCGCTTCGCGCGGCGGGATCGCGATTGCGATGCTGCGCGACCGATTCGGGCCTCCTTCCACGTACTCCAGCGCGCTGACCGATTCCATCGGCGGGCTATCGCTGGTCGTGTAGTCTCGACGAGGTTTCAGGCGTCGTCTCTTCGACTTCTTCTTCGACTTCCTCGAGCTTACGCTCGAGTCTGACGCACTGCTACTCGACGATGCATCACCCTCCTCTAGGCGCGGGAGACCGTACTCAACCGGGCCGGGAACACGCGGGAGCCCCTGCTCAACCGCGGCATCGTTTGACGGGAGCCCGATCTGCTCGACCGCCGAATCGTTCGGCGGGAACCTCTGCTCTACCCGCCGTCTCGTTGTGTGGAGCCCCTGCTCGACCACTGTCTCGTGTTGTGGGAGCCCCTGCTCGACCACTGTCTCGTGTTGTGGGAGCCCCTGCTCGACCACTGTCTCGTGTTGTGGGAGCCCCTGCTCGACCATCATCTCGTGTTGTGGAAGCCCCTGCTCGACCACCGTCTTGTACTGTGGGAGCCGCTGCTCAACCACCTCATCATCTACCTCGCGAAACCGCGAGGGCTCTTCGTTCAACAACGTAGCACAAGCCATGCAGAGAGGGCCATCGCTCGCTATGTGCACTGCTTGTGTCGTTGCTGTTTTGTCGACGACTGTGACGTGGGGCCAGTCTCTTGGCGCCACCAAGAGGTGCCGAGACGATAAGCGAAAAGTGCTAAGCCGACGTGTCGAGCCTCACCGAGATGAACGTCGAGATGGACGTCGAGATGAGAAGCGTAGTCGCAAAACAGCCAACCGCGACCGCCTAGCCACCTCTCGCTGACGCAGACTCTAACGGGGAAGAACTA
>NW_003306333.1:0-3060 GCF_000142945.1 Phytophthora infestans T30-4
GGAAGGTTAGCTTCCGAGAGCTTACAAAACTTCAGTGACGGCAGTTCACAGGTCCCCCTTTATCGAAAAGGGAGCGAAGTGACCTATTAAGGTAGAAAGTAAACTGAGTATATTTAGAGGTAGATATAGCTTGGGTTTAATACAAACTATAAGTCACCTATAGAAAAGCAATGTCATCAGCCAGTGGTTGGCTTTGGACGACCTTGGTACCTTGTACCAAATAACCCGAAGTATGACGTGTCACACCTCATGTAACTAGGGGTACACTTAGGGCTACGCACCCCGTTACAAAGGTGGTGAGGAGCGACGACGGCGGCGGCGACGAAAAGAGGAACGGCAGCAAGGCCAGAAAGGAGAGCAAGGATGGAAGGAGCAAGGGGGACAGCAGCAGCGGGCGGAGCCTTAAGGGCTGTGGCGGCTTGCATGGCAGGGCGGGCGGCAGGCTGCTCGTTGGGTGCGTGCCTGGAGGTGGCGCTCCGGACTCCGGCTGTACCGTCGAGCCATCTACCATCAGTGTGGTGTAGCGGGATCAGCAAAATCTGCGAGATTGCCAGATCCAACTTACCAACTGCGCCCAGACACCGACTAACGGAGGGGGTCCACCGATGATCCGTGTTCTGCTGAACTTTTCTCACCTTGTGTACCCGTCGGTAGGGCGGGATCTTGCTCTCTCGGTAACTTCCGAAGAGTTCAAGTGGTGAAGCTTGAGTGTCTTGGCGAGACGTGGGGATGGGGTGGAGCAGCAGTGGAAAATCTTCACTCTGCGTCCGTGGGTAGTTCCGAATCCTAAGCGAATATTCGAGCTTATGGATCCGGGGCCTAGATGGTAGATCTGGCCGTAGGGTTGCCTTGCGGGTGTGCTCCCTTGCCTTTACGTTTCCTTTGCGTCGTACTTGCCGCCTCCTGTGACGGGATCTTGAGAGTTGAGAGCCTCTGGGTATAACCGACCAAGTAGTAAATTCGGTTAGCCTGTCGGATCTGAACAAGTAAAGGAAAAGCTCACTAGGTTGTAGGATCTGGCCAATGTATTATCCAGTTATCACTACCAACACCAGATTCGCAATTCCCAACGTTCTCCGAGCTCGTACGGCCAATGTAGTTCCGGTTCTTGAGGGTAGGAAGGCACTTGCGTGTTACTGTGCAAATTAGGTTCTGTATTGATACTTAAGCCTATACCTGCCTGGATTTCTACCTTCTATGTCTTTCACTTGTTAAATCCTTTACCAGGCTCGGCTGCATGTCCCTTCTTCTCTTGACCCATCATCCCAGCTGTATTATCTTCAGATCCACCGGATCCATGGCGTAATCATTATGGTCACCCTATTATGGGTACACCCATCCGGATCCAGGTCGCTTGGGTCCACTTCACTGTAAGTGTACACTCGTCGAGGATCTGAGCTCCCCAATCATCCAACATCATCTCGCAACCGTCTGTGATCTCCATTGTCCCACGAAAGTTCGAGATCCACTGCATCCATCATCCCTGTACCCTGGATCCAGGTCCCTCTATGCGGGATCCTCCCTCCTTGGATCCGAACTCGGAAGTATGGGATCCGGGGTACCTCGCGGTGGATCTTGACTCCTCACTAGCTCTGGCTACTAGATCCACCTTCAGAGGGCACCTGCCATCATTCGCTCATAGGATCCACACTCGATCCACTCTTATATAGTATATCCCATATCCATCTAAGTGAATCCAGGTAAGGGTGGATCCGAGGTAAGTCTTGGTGGATCTTGCCTTCTCGTACATCGCTCATACCAGATCCACCGTCATTTCATACGGGGTGCTGCTCGTCATGGCTAATCCACCACAGGCAACTTGCATCCGTGCCAGACAACCCAAATCCTCTCTAATCACTTGAAATTGTCACTGATTCGGGGTAGTGACCCCGCGTCAGGTCCATTCTCTTATTTCTGAGAAAGCACTTCACCACCATCGCCTCCTGTACGTTGTCGGCGCTGCACAACACGACGTGCACTACCAGCATCCACAACCGCCTTCTCTTCTTCGTGACACATGTCTCCCACCAAGCGTACCAGTCAATCGCCGGGCAAGGCTCCATCCACCACTCCTCCGGTCAGCCCCTCTTCGATGTCGCCCACCGAGCTGCGCACCCTGGCCCAAACTCTTTCCGACCGGGTGCAAACCTTGACGGCAGAGCTCCAGGCGGCCCAAGATTATAGAGGATTTGGGTTGTTTGGCACGGGTGCAAGTTGCCTGTGGTGGATTAGCCATGGCGAGCAGCACCCCGTATGGAATGACGATGGATCTGATATGAGCGATGTACGAGAAGGCAAGATCCACCAAGACTTACCTCGGATCCACCCTTACCTGGATTCACTAAGATGGATATGGGATATACTATACAAGAGTGGATCGAGTGTGGATCCTATGAAGGAAGGATGGTCGGTGCCCTCTGACGGTGGATCTAGTAGCCACGGCTAATGAAGAGTCAAGATCCACCTCGAGGTACCCCGGATCCCATACTCCTGAGTTCGTATCCAAGGAGGGAGGATCCCGCCTTGAGGGACCTGGATCCAGGGTATAGGGATGAGGGATACAGTGGATCTCGAACTTTCGTGGGACAACGGAGATCATAGACGGTTGCGAGATGATGTTGGATGATTGGAGAGCTCGGATCCACGGCGAGTGTACCATTACAGTGAGGTGGATCCAAGCGGCCTGGATCCGGATGAGTGTACCCATAATAGGGTGACCATGATGATTACGTCATATATCCGGTGGATCTGAAGATAACACAGCTGGGATGATGGGTCAAGGAAAGAAGGGACATGCAGCCGAGCCTGGTAAGGGATTTAGCAGATGAAAGACATAGAAGGTAGAAACCCAGGCAGGTATAGGCTTAAATATCAATACAGACTCCAATTTGCACAGTGACACGCAAGTGCCTTCCTGCCCTCAAGAACCGGAACTACATTGGCCGTACGAGCTTCGAGAAGGTTGGGAATTGCGAATCTAGTGTTGGTAGTGATAACTGGATAATACATTGGCCAGATCCTACAACCTAGTGAGCTTTCCTTTACTCGTGCAGATCCGAC
>NW_003306334.1:0-3060 GCF_000142945.1 Phytophthora infestans T30-4
GGGGGGGGGTAACACCCCCCCTGCCGGACCCGCGGAGACGCTTCCGCACCTATCAAACGAGAGTCAGCCACAAACACCCCTCTCATCTTCTAATTTGAGAGAGTGTGCACATTATTTTTCCTCAACTAAACTCCACCCCCCCCTTTTGTAGGTGATGACCAGGTCTAACTCTGACCAAACTACCAGTTGCTGAGCTTGCACTCAAACAACGCCGTCAGGGCCAGGTTGAGTTCAGGGCCATTTCATTGATCGGTCTACCCCCCCCCCAGGGCGCCTCCTCACTGTTGGAGGGGGCGCTGACTCCTCAATCCAAAGTGCGGGGAGTGGCCTCGAAAGCCCTTGCCTCCCAGGTCTTGGAATGTGAGACCCTGTTTCGCTGCGGAAACAGGTGGAATCCTCTATGGATACCAAGCTGACATGTCAGCAGGGTCCGCGATGCCATGCCAGCGGCCCAAGATAAACAAAAGGAGTACTCAGACAAACATGGAAGAGGAAACTTAAGTATATTTGAGATTGGGGACTTAGTGTTGCTAGACACGAGGAACCTTCCTCTTGACACTGTCAGCTCTGTCGGCAGCAACAAGCTGAAGCACCGCTTCATCGGACCTTTTGCAGTCCTGGCCAGACATGGTGCGTCGTACACCATCGACCTTCCAAAGTCAATGAAGACGCACCCGACGTTCTATGTTGGACGTCTTAAGCGGTACTTTGACCCGCAGGGGGTTGCTGACTCGCAGACCCCCCTCGACCCAGCTCCTCGAAGCGAGGGCCGGTCACAGTCGTCGACGAGGTCGTTGGAGCAGGCACCCAAGCCTCGGTCGGGACGGCAAGGCTGCGGTCAAGACCGTACGCCGGAGGGGCTCCATACGAACGGACCCCGGCGCCATACGCCGAGTACGCTGAGTACTCCGGGTACGCACCATACGCGTACGTCTGGGAGTGTGCCGCAGGCGCTCCGGACGTGGCAACAAAGCCTCGATCCGTCGGATCATGCGAAAGGCCTCGTCCAGATCGGACGAAGAGGCCCGGCGATCCACCCGCAGGTGCAGGCTCGCGACCTCTCGCTCCACCAGGTCCAGGCGGCCCGCAAGGCGAGCGAGCTCGCCCTGATTCCTGGCCTGGGCGGCAGAATTACCGCCAGTCTCAAGGCCAAGTGCAATCTCAAGCACGAGGACACGTTGATGGAGGCGGTCAACCTCAGGGTCCTGTGTCGGACCCGCAGTCGGAGCACTCGGACGAGAGTGGCTCTCGGGAGGCGCCGAGTACTCGTACTCGTACGAGGGCACCTCCGCCCCTGCTTGACCGGAATGGAGAAGTCCACTTCCACGTGGAGCGGATCCTCCAGGAGCAACGGTGTCGCGGCAAGCGACAGCTCCTCGTGAAGTGGAGGGGTTATGCCCACTCCAAGAACTCGTGGGGCCTATTGAACGGCTCCTGATTGACTTTTCGAAGGCTGTCGCAATCTGGGAACAGAAGCGGCGGCAGCTTCGTAAGTAGTCCGGGGCTTCTTGCCCAAACGGGGTACGGACGATGAATACATACCGTACCCGCGCTCATCGTGAGCGCTAGAAGCCGCGCGCTTCAGGATGTCCCTTGGCAGCATACGCTTGCTGATCAAGTGGGCAAACCTCACACGAAGATCACGCTGGTCCAGGATGTGGGACAGCTGCTGATCTTCATGGAGTTCCCATAACTCCGTGGGCGAGTACTTGAGAGTCTCCACCCACGCCCAGAACATGTCCTCACAAGACCTCCACGTGGGACAGTTCTCGGGCATAACCCAGGGGTATCCCCAAACAGGATAGAGACCACCCCGGGTCTCGGGCTTCTTACGACAAGTCGTGAAGTCCTTTAGGGGAATGCGGTGTGGCGCGAGAAGCACACACCGAGCAGCCTCCAAGTTGTCGACGAACAACTGTTCTTTCTGAACCAGGGCTCGTTCATAGATGCCCCTAGAAGTGTGGCCGCCCACAAGGCCACGAGGAGCGACGAGGACTTCTAAGAAGAGGTCAGCCCCAGAGCTCTCCTCGTGAGGCCAATACCCTCTTGAGTTGATGGCAGCTCCCTGGCTGACGGGTGCCGCCACCGATCCCCCACGCACACGCTGGGCAGCTTGAAATTCCTCTTGCTGCTGGTCGAGGTCATTCGAGACCTCCCGGGGCTCAACGATAGCACCCTCCTCCTCTTCTTCTTCCTCCTTCTCCTCCTCTTCATCCGAGGAGTCGAAGATACTCTGATAGGAGCGTCGAGTCTCCTTCTCCTCGCGGAGTGGAGACTTAGAGGCTGTACGCTTCTTTGAGGGCTTGGCGCCTTCGGCTTTAGAGGCCTTAGCACGCGCAAGACCCGGCAAGCGAGAGACGTTTGCGAGGATTCTCTTTCTCATCGCCACCGGCTTTGGGATCGTCCTTAGCCTTGACGGCCGGACTCTCAGAGCGCACAGAGGTCCTAGGACTGTGACCACCTTGATCACTAGCGAGCGACTGCACGCTGTCATCTTTGTGCTCAGTGGGCACTGAGCTGTGCCCTCCCACAGAGCCCGCAGGAGCATCATGAGTGCTCCCGGACTCGGCATCGTCCTCACTGCCTGAGTTGAACTCACGTTCTACGAACCGAGGGTTCGGATGATTGTCTAAAGATGAGGGCGACGGGCTGCGGCGCTTGCTTGCGCGCTTGTCCACAGCCGCGTCACCCGAGGAACCAATCGCCTCGGAGGCCACCTGAGTAGCCTCCTTAAATGCAGAGCCTTTGCCGTGAGGCTTAGTGCTCTTGGCCTGCGCCTTACCGGCTGCAGCCTTGGAGCGTGTCTTAGCACCGCTCTTAGCAGTGCCACGAGGCATGTTAACGGTCGAAGTGGAGACCTAGACGAAGAGCGCACAGGTTGCTGCTCGAGGCTCTAACTGTGAAGTGAGCCTCCGCCGCGCTCGCGCGGCCAAGTCGATGGTTTTCGACTTTGAGAATGAGAGTTTGTGACGAACACCTCTTCATTCTGATTATTCGGTAAACCGAACCTAAGTGGGGGAGGATGTAACGGGGTACGTAGCCCTAAGTGTACCCTGGTTA
>NW_003306335.1:0-3060 GCF_000142945.1 Phytophthora infestans T30-4
CCTGATGCTTTGCACTCGCCACCGAAGGTTTAGAACCCTCGGTCCCATCGTCATAATCTTCATAGGCGGGTTCCGGTCCCGCAACATCATCGAGCTCGTCGGCGAGGTTCCTCGTAAGGGACCTGGTCGCCCCGCTCAGCCCCGATGATAGCGTGGCCGTCTCCGGCGTCGCTGCGCCTGGCTCTGGGGCCGGCGTCTTGTCTTCGTAATCTTCATAATCGTGGGCGTCAGGACCGCTGTCCGCTTCGTCGTCGAAGCTCACTGAAAGCTCGGTGGCGGCTGCAAAGCGCGCAGCCGGGCTTGAACTCTCGTTGCGAGCCTCGCCAGACTTGGCAGGCGTAAATGTGAACGCGCGCGTTGTTCTCTTCGCCACGTTTTTCTGTCCCTTTTTCCTGGTTCTTCCTCTCTCTGGGTTTGCTCGCAAACTGGGAAGGCCCATACAACAGTTCACATGGTCACAATCTGAATCTCCACGCCTCGAGAGCGTGGCGTAACATCTGCGAGTCTTGAAAGTACCGTGAAGCTTCAGTAGTGCCAAAGGCACCACGCTCAGCTCCACGCTTGGTCGGAGGAGTACGAACGAGTCGTTGGGGTGTCGGTGGCAGTGGAATCATGGCCGGATCTTCATCTTGAATCATCGGTCGACTCACCGGCTGCTTTCCAGCGTTAATGCCAACAGCGCCAAACGCCTTCCGAAGATTCTTCTTCCATTTCTGGAGAGCAGCTCCGGCTTCATGTGGACTCCAATCTTGGAGCGACATCGTTGATGGGTACGTCTCGTTCTCGAAGCCCAGCGACAACAGTAGCGAAACTGAATCTTCGGCAGCTTGGCTAGTCGAAACCGAGTTGACTGGGTATTGAAGCTCCTGCGCAAGCGCAGGCCAGTCGGCTTTTTTCTTGGGGATGGGCTTGAACAGCTGAATCCACTCATCGCTCTGCATCAGTGCTTGTACGCGGTCGAAAACGCGCTTGGCGGCTGGTGTATCACCGTTGATAGGTGGGCGAGGTGCCTTCAGCAGGGCTGAATGTTTGCACTCGCCACCGAAGGTTTAGAACCCTCGGTCCCATCGTCATAATCTTCATAGGCGGGTTCCGGTTCCGCAACATCACCGAGCTCGTCGGCGAGGTTCCTCGAAAGGGACCTGGTCGCCCCGCTCAGCCCCGATGATAGCGTGGCCGTCTCCGGCGTCGCTGCGCCTGGCTCTGGGGCCGGCGTCTTGTCTTCGTAATCTTCATAATCGTGGGCGTCAGGACCGCTGTCCGCTTCGTCGTCGAAGCTCACTGAAAGCTCGGTGGCGGCTGCAAAGCGCGCAGCCGGGCTTGAACTCTCGTTGCGAGCCCCGCCAGACTTGGCAGGCGTAACTGGTACCGTCGGTTGTCCTTTCGCCATGTTTCTTGTCTTTTTCTTGTTCTTCTTCTCTTGGTTGCTCGTAAACTGGAAGGCCATACAAACAGTTCACAATGGTCACAATCTGATCCCCACGCTCGGAGAGCGTGGCGTAACCATCTGCGAGCCTTGAAAGTACGGTGAAGCTTCAGTAGTGCCAAAGGCACCACGCTCAGCTCCACGCTTGGTCGGAGGAGTACGAACGAGTCGTTGGGGTGTCGGTGGCAGTGGAATCATGGCCGGATCTTCATCTTGAATCATCGGTCGACTCACCGGCTGCTTTCCAGCGTTAATGCCAACAGCGCCAAACGCCTTCCGAAGATTCTTCTTTCATTTCTGGAGAGCAGCTCCGGCTTCATGTGGACTCCAATCTTGGAGCGACATCGTTGATGGGTACGTCTCGTTCTCGAAGCCCAGCGACAACAGTAGCGAAACTGAATCCTCGGCAACTTGGCTAGTCGAAACCGAGTTGACTGGGTATTGAAGTTCCTGCGCAAGCGCAGGCCAGTCGGCTTTTTTCTTGGGGATGGGCTTAAACAGCTGCATCCACTCATCGATCTGCATCAGTGCTTGTACGCGGTCGAAAACGCGCTTGGCGGCTGGTGTATCACCGTTGATAGGTGGGCGAGGTGCCTTCAGCAGGGCTGAATGCTTTGCACTCGCCACCGAAGGTTTAGAACTCTCGGTCCCATCGTCATAATTTTCATAGGCGGGTTCCGGTCCCGCAACATCATCGAGCTCGTCGGCGAGGCTCCTCGAAAGGGACCTGGTCGCCCCGCTCAGCCCCGATGATAGCGTGGACGTCTCCGGCGTCGCTGCGCCTGGCTCTGGAGCCGGCGTCTTGTCTTCGTAATCTTCATAATCGTGGGCGTCAGGACCGATGTCCGCTTTGTCGTCGAAGCTCACTGAAAGCTCGGTGGCGGCTGCAAAGCGTGCAGCCGGGCTTGAACTCTCGTTGCGAGCCCCGCCAGACTTGGCAGGCGAAACTGGTACCGTCGGTTGTCCTTTCGCCCATGTTTCTTGTTTTCGTTTTCTTGTTCTTCTTCTCTTGGTAGCTCGTAAACTGGAAGGCCATACAAACAGTTCACAATGGTCACAATCTGTTCCCGGGTCGCGGCACCAGTTGTGGTGTTGAAATTCCCACGTGAACTCTAGCTACAAATGCAGTTAGGCCGTTCCCACAACAATACGTCTACTAGGATAGTAAACGATCGTTTGGGCGGACCTGAAGACCCCAGGTCTGTCCTTGAACCGGGACAGACTAGACCTTGTAAACTACTTATATAGGCCAACCAGTAAAATAAGAACACGCTACTAGCACGAGCAAAGCTAGCAGGTGTTTTGAATCCTCGTGGTCGCAACAGCGGAAGGGTACCAGGCACGGGTAAGCCTTTTACGAGATCACCGAGTGTTCAACACTCGGCTGGAAGAAATAAAGGGGAGGCAATTAAAGCACTTCCAGTCGTGCAAATAGGCAACAATAAGCCGTCACGTAAAACCTCCCGATAATAATCGGCCAATACACAAAGTCTCTTGGCCTTGCTGGATGAACCCTCGCTACAGAGCTTCGAGTTCACCGACAGGCATAACACACTCAAACAAGCTTGACCTGACGCTTACCTTGAAGCCGGACGTCGCTCTGTGTGCTTGGGTGGAAATTCTGTTCTGTATTT
>NW_003306336.1:0-3062 GCF_000142945.1 Phytophthora infestans T30-4
CTCGGAGGGAGCTCTCATAAATATCACACTATCTCGACGGACGATAGACAATCTCTACATCGCTTACTTAAGTACTTAAGAATGAATTTCTGGCCACGAAGCCATAGGGGAGCACAGCCACAGGAGCTATAGACGGGAGATCTTTGAGCCACGGAGCACGATACCAGCGTAGAAGCTCAGCTCCCCGAGCCACGGAGGACAGTAGCATATTAAAACTCGATTGCACGGACGGCAGACCAGCCACGAAAATCACGGGGGTGCTTGGGGTGACCACGATTGCACACCGTGGAGCACGAAGCCCATGTAGAGCACGATAACACGGGCAACGCAGATGCACTACGCGAGCACCATACTATAGACAGCATTACCACACCGTGATTGCACGATAGCGTGATTCCGCGGTCGATGACACTTCATCAGGAGATCACGATGCACGGGCGACGGAACCACGACTGCATGGAGGCACCAAAGCACGGAATAGCACCCTTTGGTTAGAGCACCGGCGATGGAAGGCCAATGGTAACGAAATAGTATCTACCACGAAGCCAGTGCAACCCACGTAAACGTTTGAGAGCGGAAAACAGTTAGCTTTAACGAAAAGACCGTACTAAAGAGCATGAACCCACAAGAGAGAGGACAGAACCGCTGAGCAGCGTGGGCCATGGGTGAGCAGGAACCTCGAAGCCGGGAAGAGCACGAAAGAGCATGGACCATTGAAGAAAACAACACCCAACCTGTAGTACGGGGTAACGGAAACGTTCCAAACCACGATATTATACGGGGCCGAATGAGACTACGGAAGGCAAGTGCTTAAATACACGATGCCAAGATCTACGGGGTGAACCACGCTCTCAAAACACGCGACACCAAAAAGCACTAAGGTTGCGGCCACCTCATCTCCAACAAACCATGCTACTCCGCCGCGTAGCGGCGGCGAACGGCTAGTCTTACCTCTCTAGTGGAGTCTGGTGTCTGTCCGTCCGTCAGTCCGTCCGTAACGGGCTAGGGTTAATAATCCTCACGCTAATACGCGCGTTCTACTGGCTGCCGAGCGCAGCGAAGGCGGCCTCAATTGGCTAAAATTGCTATATGTGGTGTACATATTATATGTGGTCTACACATCGTACTTAAAATGCACAGTTCAAATTTCATTTTGCCCCCATTTTCAAAACGGAAGCCGCGGAACGCCACGTTACTCAAGGTACGCTGCGTGTATGCATGTTAGTTTGCATTAGTAGCTAGCAAGACACACATACACAGATAGTCCGAGGTTCCTGGGGCTGCTTAGGGGGTAGCTTAAAACTTGCGGGACTTTATCCTGCAAGTAGGTAGCCGTGCTATGGGGATTTAGTTCCAGAGCCCTCTGGGTTCTTGGGGCTTTATCCCACCGCCCACTCTGCGCGAGAGCACATTTGGCACCTGGTCCATTGACCGCAAACTTGACAGCGAACCAGTTGAGCCGGTCGTTAATGGTTATTGATGGGCACGCACATTGCGTGCGTGCGGTTGGTCAGGAGGGGTACCGTAACTGGCCTCTTGTAGCCGACAGATGGGATGGGGGCTGTAATAGCCTATCAATAACCAGCCTATGCAATTAACGGCCGCCTTTTTCGCAAAAGGATATCGCACCTCAAGCTACAGTACTATCCGGGGGCCCATCCCTGGAGATTCGACTGCACAATTTGCAAACTAAAATCCGCTCCGGGCTCACGGCCCGTGACTGTGGGATAAGTGATCGGAGATAACCTTGATGGGGGCAAGCAATCCCGGGTAGTAAGCGTATTCCAACACACTACTCTATGAAAACCTACTGCTACGTGCAGTGTACTTAGACATTGTCTAACGCGTCACGTTTTCGTGTTCGCAGAACTATGGCTCGGAGTAAGCGAAAGAGGACGCGCGAGGAACTCGAGGAGGCCCAGCGCGAGAACGAACGCATTAACGCGACACCCATGCGAGAGGAAAAGGATGCACGAAAACGACGTCAGACCAAGCGCAGAAAGAAACGATACGACTTGAACAAAGAGCTGAAGGCCCTCAGTGTGCATCAAGAAGCTACGGCGGTTACGGAATTTACGGAAGGTCAAGCCAACGGTATTGAAGAGCGGGAGGAAAAGACATAAGAGTCCGATCCTGTGCTACTTCAGCGCCGGTTTGCGGCTGAAATGGAGGCGGCGTACCAAGCTGAAACTGAGGATACGGCTTTATTTACAGTACCTGTCGTATCTGGATCAGCGGATCGAGAAGATGTCCCGGTCTCGGCTGCGCAGCGAGCTCGCGACAAAAGAGCTAATAGGACACTGTCTCAGGCAGATCGCGAACGCACACGCGACGCACAGCGAGCTCGAACCAGGCGCATTAATATGACACTATCTCAGCGTGATCGTGCGAGGAAGTAAGACGCTGAGCGCTAACGTGCTCGAAGAGCTCAGTTACGCGGAGAAGAGCTTCACGAGCAGCGGAAGCAGAATCAACAGCAGCAAACAGCACACAGAGCGGAGCTAAAAGAGCCAGACCGGGAAGCCGTACGCGGTCGAGACCGCCTGCAACATGCGAGTCGACGGGCACAGATGTCGGGACAGCAACAGGAACATGCACGCGAGCTTAACCGTCAACAGCATGCGCATTGGCGAGCAAACCTGTCGGACCAGAGCATGGTGGCTGAACGCGAGCTAAACCGTCAACGGCATGCTGATCGACGAGCTGAGCAGACACAAGACGAGCGCCAGTACGAGCTCGAGCGGGTGCGCACTAGACGACAATGTGTCCGTCATGGACATGCTTTTATTTCCCTCGAAGACTTCGACGCATCAAAGATTGCGGGCTACGACGTGGTCAATGGTCGACACAAGCTCCCGGCTACAACGATTTGTCCGGTCTGCAATGCTTGGAAGTGGTCTGGGTAGTCTGCGATATCATGCTGTCTCGCAGGCAGGGTAAATCTGCCTCCACTGCACCCCGCGCCACGGAAGTTGCTGTCAGCTGTACGGAAATCCCGAGTTCCGCCGCTCTACATTATCTCATTGCTACAACCAAGCCTTCGCGTTTACATGCGATGTGCT
>NW_003306337.1:0-3063 GCF_000142945.1 Phytophthora infestans T30-4
GTGACGGCGGTAAGCAGGTGACCTCTGGGTGTCGCGTTGTGGGAGCGTCTCCACTGGCTTACAGTTAGCTGGTATTGAACGAGGTCTCGCTGAAGAAGCTAAAAAGGTTGGCCACGACAAGGAACGCTTGAAGGAACTGAGAGCTATGTTAAAGAAGCTCTTCAGTGAGCGCGATCGTCGTGCCGATCGTCTTCGTAACAAGTACCGTGAGCAGTACATGGCGTGGAGTCGTGACTCGGTTTCATCTAGTGCTTCCGGAGTGTCATTCATTCGTCCCGAGTTGCTTTTGGAGCCGTCTAAGCCGTGGTACCCCATTGAAAACTTGCCATTCGCACCTCAGACATCTGACTGGCTTTCCGAAGTTCCGGCTCTCGACGCTCGTCAGCCATGGCGTACTGGATGGATGAATGCGCCGCATCAGCACCCGTACAACACCACGTACTTCCCGTGCCAGCGTAATCCGGAGTTCTTCAATCCTCGTGGTACGCGTTTCGTGGATGTGTACCGAAGCGTGATCGTTGACCCGTCTCTTGATTCAACCGAGCTTATTCCGACCTGGCGTTCGTTGTTTGACTCGCCAGCTGGTGGTCCCCCACCACTCACCGAGGCTTCGCTGCGCGCCATGTATGGCTGAAGGTACGGAGGCATCGGTCGATCACATGATGACCTCGATAATCCCGGACTTGACTTTAATGGCTCGTCACCAAGTGCAGCTGCGCGTTGCGGCTCCTCTCCACGGCGATATACACACTCAGCTCCGCCTCGGGACTGCTGTTGGTTTCGATGATGTCCTCGCTGCGTGTTCCACGACGTTCTCCAGCATCTCAGCCAACTGTTGAGGTATCCCGCGTGACTTCGTTTTCAGTGGTCGCTCTCCGGTCGGCATTCATGTTTTCTTATTCTTAATCCACTCCCACAGCGTAATCATGTTCATGTTGTTCTTCAAATGCATATACAATTTGTTGTTGCAGTAACGTTCTTCGTCTGTTACCACAGGCTGCATCGCCCTGTGGACAGTTCATACGTGATCCAGTCACGCTAGTCTTCGTCCGCCACTTGCGCCATCTGCAGCCGATTCTCGCTCTTCTTGGCTCGCAAATAGTCGTACAGCAGACCTCCACATGACAAGTTTGATGATGGTTCCCAAGTTGTATCTTCATAGCCAACCCACTTGACTTTGAACTCGCGTACAGCACGCTCCGTGCTCGTCGTTAGTGGTGTTCTGTCGTCGAGAATGGCCTCGACTTCATATTCACCGGCAACTTGATCTGGTTCCCAGCTGTCCTCAGGCAGTAGCTCCTCATCGAAGTCGAGTCTTGCTTCATTAGTCGCGTCAAGTACCAACCGAGTGTTCGGTCGACTGTTGAATTCGTTGACAGCCTTGAGTCTTGACACATGCACTACTGGGTAAAAGCGATACCCACTTCGATCAGGCAGTTCCAGCTCGTACGCAAACTCTCCCACCTTGCGCTTGATCCGAAAAGGTCCATGCCATCGGTGAGCTAATTTCTTCGTCAAGCCCGGTTTGACGCGTTCCATGTACAACCACGCCCGGCTCCCAATCTCAAAAAGAGATCTCGGTGGAGCTCTTGCAGGATCTTCCATCTCTTCCGAAGCTTCTGGAGGGTTCGCCGAGTGTTCGTTTCCACTTGGTTGAGGTACAGCAGCTTTTTCCAGTCGACTCAGGGCCTCATTATGCTTTTTAGCCCTTCGCTCCTTTTCTACAGCCTGATAATCTTTGGCCATAGTGAGGGCGACCTCATGTTGTCGATTGATCTCGCGCCGCACGCCAGTGCGTCAGACTGCTTGCCGAGTCCTCGTTTGAGAGATGACGACATTGCCCGCAACGTCGACTGCGCATCCCAACCATGAACGAGATAGAACGGTGTTTTTTTTCCTTGTAGTGTCCTGAGAAGTATTAATAGCAAACACCAGCTTCTCTACGATTTCATCCCAATCTTGCTGTAAAGGGTCTTCCGCGTACACCCGTACGGAACCCATCACTGACTTCACCGAGCGTTCCTGCTGTCCATTAGCCTGTGGTCGATAGCTCAAAGTCGCCCGTGATCTTGACTGCATCATCTCTGCGAACGCTTGGAACACCTCGCTCATGAAGCGTGGGTCACGGTCGTGCCTTATCAGTGATGGGGCTCCGAACCGTCGGTACACAGATTCTTCGAACACTTGGGCCACACTCAGTGCAGTCGTATCCGACATAGCCTTGTCAATAACGAATGTTCTGAGCGAGCACTGAAATAGGAGCAACGCCGTGTTGCCCCTGCGAGATTTCGGTAGTGGGGATCACAAAATCCATCGAGACGATCTGGAAAGGTCGTTCGGCTAGTACGTTGCCAGGTGAGTATCCACGAAGCTGCGGACAGCTTTTACTCGAGCTGCAATCTGGACATGACTTCACATGCTTCTCCACGTCAGCGTACAAGCCGATCCAATAATAATCGGACTTAACGCGATGGAACGTTCTCACCACACCTTGATGTCCTCCTTCCAGCGAGTCGTGACACTTCTGCAAGACCTCTTGAATCATCGTAGTTGGTACCACAAGCCGCAGCTTGGTCTCCTCTTGCCAACCGTGGTCGTACCGACGATTCAATCCAAGATAGTGAAGCACGCCGTCTTCTGATAACACGAACCGGTCAGCGTATTTCCAGGCATTTCGAGCTTCTTTGTAACTCAGCTCTTGTGCTTGGCCCTGAAGCACCTTCTTGATGTTAAACCACTTCTGCTCCTCGTCTTGTGCCACCAGTATCCGTCTGCGTCGTTCCCGCTGTATCGCTACTGGGTCAACATCTTCCGCAATGGGAAATGCCGCTGGTACAGTCTTGTGAGGATGGTCTGGCAAATCTTCGCCGAATGAATCTTCGGTGGACGTCTCTCGTCGTTCTTCATTCTGTTCTTGAGCTTTTGAGACATCCTCCGAGTGTTCATCTGCAAACCTGACGCGTTTCTTGGCTTTCGTCTGTCGCCGAGTCATCACTGCTATATACCATATCGCACTTTGGTGAGCTGTAATCAACCACGAAATTTCGAAGTTTCCACTTTGAA
>NW_003306338.1:0-3065 GCF_000142945.1 Phytophthora infestans T30-4
AAATTTTAGTATTTTTAGTTAGTATCAGAAAACTACATGTAGAAGTGAAAGGAAGTTTTGTCTGCTTTTACGAGGTTTAGAAATTGTTTTAACAAAAAAAACAACCCAAATTTGGATACCCCTATCTCAACTGGATCTGCACTTACGGGACAAGTACATGTACACTATCGACGTTAATGATGTATTTTTCTACCTTTTTTGCGATTAATAGGATTAATGTTCACGGTATAGGGTTGGGCTACTGCTATGTGTGCTTGCTGATGAGTTCGATAACACCTGAGAAGTGAATGTTTTCTCACGACGTGTACCATCACGAGCGTGCACCATAAGCGGAAGCTTACCGCCAGTAGCGACGATAGCCGCTGAGCTGTTACGATCGAGAATAGAGAATCGACAAGGCGAGCGCCGCGTTGTGTCTCTGCGCGTCGTTTCCCTCTTTCAGTAATCTCACGAACGCTCGAACACCTCCAGCTGCTGTTATCGCCACTTTATTCTCGGGATTCATCGCAAGATTCGACAACGCAAGTGTAGCCATCTCCTTAAGCTCGTCATTGTCGTCCCTCACCAGCATCAGCAGTGCCGAAATTCCTCCAGCAGCGGAGATCGCCACTCGATGGGCAGATTCCACCGACAGATTCGCCAACACCAACGTAGCTTTCCTTCTTATTGACGTGCTGCCTCCCCATAGCAATGCCATTAAAGGCGGGATAGCCCCAGCTTGTGCGATCACGGAATTATACGAATTCGATGACAGAATTGCCAGAAAAGTTGTGGCGTTCTGGATTACGGATATGCTACAGTCGCGCATCATCGCCACAACAGCAGCGACGGTGCCAGGAGCTGCCAGCGCAGTTGTGCTTTTACTACAGCCGCCTGCAAGATTCGACAGCACCGTCAGCGCACATTTCTTCTGCGAGTCGATTCCATTCTTTAGCAGAGCCACCGTCGGTGTGATGCCACCTGCAGTCGCAATAGCAAACTGACACTCTGGAAGGGTTGAAAGATTTGACAGTACACTGACAGCTCTCGTTTTGTGGACAGAATTCCCCGTCCGCAGCAGCTCAACTAAAAGTGAAATAGCACCCGCTGCTGCAATTCTCATTCTGTTCTCCTTAACCATCGAAAGATTCCACAATGTACCAGACACAACCTCTTTAGGGTATTCTCCGACACCTCGTAGCTGCTTCACCAATAGCGGAATTCCTCCAGCTCGTACTATTTCCGCTTTGCTTGTATCATTCGCTGATAAAACCCACAGCGCTGTCAAGGCGTTCACTCTCTCGCCAACCGCCCCACAACGGATCAGTTGCACCAATGGGTTGATCCCATGAGCTGCAGTGATCGAGACTTGGTTCTTAGCGTCAGTCGCTAACGAAGCCAACACCCCAGCCGCTTTTTGTCTCTGAATCGAACTACCGTCTCGTACCAACGCTATCAACGGCGCGATAGCGTCAGAAGCAGCGATTTCCGCTCGGTGGCTGCTGCTCATACACAGATTGAATAGCACCGAGACGGCGTGCTCCTTCTAAGCCCCATTACCGGCACGAATCAACTCCACCAAAGGCGATATCCCCCCGGACACCACGATCGCCGCTCTGTGTGACGTTTGTGTTGAGAGTTTCGAAAGCGTCAGTGCGGCTGCTGTCCTTTGGACTTTATTCCCATGCTGCACCATCATCACTAGCGCTGGAATGCCGCCAGAATTGGCGATGATTCGTTGATGCGCCTCATTCTTTGCAAGCTGCGCCAATGTGGAGACAGCTCTCGTCTTGTCATTGGAGCTGGCCACGACCAACGACGCCACCAACGCGGGGATTTCTTGGGCCTCAAGGGAATGGTGCTGCCCCATCACGACCGCCTTCCAGGTAAATCCGAGACTGATTCGCGTCACTTGGTGTCGTGCCAGGTTTTTGGATAAACGTTGGATTTTGTTGATCTAGGTGTACCCATCGTCGGATCCACTTCAATTGACAACGTCATTTACTACTTGGTAGTCAACCTGGTCAACTTCTCACCCTGACACCGTTCGGGAAATAATGATCACTGCGTACCATGTTTCCAGCCGCAGCGGCCTCACATCTACTAAGCCGACTATGTGTGATGATAAGGGCCGAGATCAATGGGCGTTTGGCCTCCGTGCCGCGTGCTTCTCGACGACACTGTATTACAACGAGCTCCCGATGATCTCGCCGTACCCTCGTAATGAAGAAGAAGGCTACTATTAATACGGCTATCGCTACACAATGACATTTGATCCAAATGATTTTTACAAGTTCAAAATGGCCGATACGCAGACCCAAAGTGCACTATCTACTACTAAAGCAAGCATTGCCAGAACGAGAAGCGATATACATGTACTGACTTTATCATGCGCTCCTGCGTTCGATTGCGACTGGGTTTTTCTTTCGAGGTGGTATTGTGGGTTCTACTCAAAATTTTCCAGACCGACTGGTTTAATCGATCGATCTCAATCGAGCGTCAGTCGCTCGACCACTAAAGAGCATATGATTTCTATGCAAAATGGGAGGGACTTCTTTTGACGCTGCCAGTCTCGAAGATGTCGCAGACATCACCAGCACCAACATCTCAAGAGCACGTCTGAGTCTCCCCATATCCAGAACGGCACCGCAGCCCGGTCTCAAGTGAAGTCTACCAGCCCGTGGCCTCCCACGTCTACCGGCTGGTCGTTCAGCCGATCGTGAAGGTAACAGTAGGCGAGCGCGACTCCTCCGGCAACACTCTTGATCCTTTTGTTGCTGGCGGAACTTCGTTCCAAGAGATATTGCAGAAACTTTGGGAGCAGTTCAGCCGTCAAGTTGAAGGCAGGGCAGTGAAACCCGACGGTACTTGGACCATTATGCCTGCTACACTATCCAGTTGGACCAAGCTCATGGTATTCTAGGTGAAAAAAAAACACATTGTCGATAGCTCAAATCCGAGGGAGACCGGAACATTTGGCTTCAATCTATGCACGACAAAACTGTCACTCTGCTTATCTACGATTATGGAGTTGGAATCGGAAGGAAGCAAGATCGTCAGACCTTCATGAAAGACTGCATCCAGCC
>NW_003306339.1:0-3066 GCF_000142945.1 Phytophthora infestans T30-4
CACTACGCATTGTAATGAGTTTTGCATGGTGAGAAGAGCCAAAACGCAACTTGGGGTGTTTACAGGCATTTGAGGTGCCAACGCAACAATTAAGTGTGCAATTCACTGGTTCTCGGTCGGAACAAAGCCCGACGCGAGCGCAGTGATCGTCGTGGAGCAGGACGCCCTGTTTACAGCGGAAAGGCAGACTAGGCCATCTCAGGTTTATCCCTCAATAATACACAAGATGAATTTCTCACAGTTGTTCCCGGCGCGGGCCCCCACCCGCCCACCCTCCGACTGCCACCAATACTTGCCGTTCGTGTCCAGCCTACACAATATACCATCCCGTACTTACAGTCCACCACCGTAGCGTACGGCCCACATCGCGCGATGCTCAACTCGCTGCAGCGTAGGTGGATCCTTTGTGACTTCTCTACTGTTATCCACACTGTTTCTCCGGTTGGCCCTTCTTCCTCCGCTGCACTACGTCGTTTGCAAGCAATTGCAGACGGGGTCAAGGCAATATATGAACTGGAGCATTCTATCTGCCGATTTGGGTACGATAACTTTTTTGAGAAGACAGACCGCTGTCTACATATGAGCGCCGAGCTGTTGATCAAATGAAACTGATGACACCCTCTATGGGCTCAGGCTGTCGCTCTAGTAATTGAGAGAGCCGCGAGAAGGGCGATGCCTCGTGTGCGCTGGTCTGAATGAACAAAAAACACAAATTAATGTGGGCCACGCGTGTTGGAGTAGCCATACAAGTGGTGCATCAGCAATTCAGATGTCCCAAGAGTCAAATCTAGGTGTTATTCGACACTTTTAGGTGCCAATTTACACTTAAGCGAATATTTTGTGCCGACAATTAACCAAAAATGTGCAATACCTACCACCTGTTGTTAATAGTGGACCGGTTCACGCTGCCCGGATCCGGCGTAGTGTATGCATATCCTCTACCGGAAGGTAATATACCATGATGGCCATCAGTCATGGTACCCCGGAGCGGTTCTGGGCATACATATGCATACTAGCATATACACTATCAGGTGGTGATATATAATGCACCTTTTTGATCTATTTCCGGTATAGTTAGAGCTTAACGAACGCTTGCTATGCCGGTGCCGGGCAGTGTAAACCCATCCACTGTATATATGTAAGACCATGGTTTGGGTTGAGGCGACTCCCCCTCGAGAAGCTCACGCCAGCATGATGCTAGCTTAACACTTCCGACAGATCTTTCACCGCGTCTGTCAGTCTTTTGCGGATCTCTCACAGCCGACGCATGCGGAAGTAGAACCGCTTTGGTGGCTAAATGACATGAGTAACGCGCTCCCAAATTGTCCTAATTTGTGAATCAAATGCAATACAATAATAAATGTAAGCAGAAAGCAACTCGTTTACAAAAACAGTCTGGCATCAAGCAGTACATACTATTGACAATTTTGAAGGTAGACTAATTATGAGCTTAAAATAGTCTGACATGCAAATGTTCATAAATTATCTTTTCGGAATTCTGTCACCTGGGGCTCTCACATAACCCAATCAAGATTGGTCATATTAATAGCAGCTAGATCAAAAATGGAAATTGATGTAGCCTAAAATGCTCATTCCGCCCTACACTCCGCGCCAATTTATTATGATAACCCCACGTTTTCCGTCGTAACTTAGATAATTTTATGGATTGGGTCTCGCTATTTAGAATTGTTATAGGTGTTATAAACGGCGTTTAGGACATGCTTTAACGTTCGGGAAAGAGCGGTTTAAGATGGGACTGGTATACAAGTAACCACTATTAACATCGCAACACCTGCCAACCATACAAAATTCAATATTAGTAGAATGATGGTAAATAGATGAGCCAGCATGCATATAAACCATTTGTGGGATGCTCACTCCAGCTCGACTTACACCGCCCTATCGGGGTCAATACTAATGGGGTGCAAACTGTGAGCATTTAGAATGTGTTTGAGCTTTCTTACGTATAAAATACCAACATAGTCCAAGATAAAGTCGCATCGAAAACAAAACATTTAAAAAACATGTTATACTGGTTAAAGAAAACGTCACATAATATCTTTTTTAAGAAACACATACAGAAACAATATTACTACTAAGCCCAAAATAGTAAATACTACAAAATCGTGGGGCCACCAGTGCCTCGATACCGACATCTGGCGTTATCTACAGTTTCTATGCGTCTGCGCTCGTGCTTATCCCGGGAAGAGCGCCAACGCAGGACGTGAAGCTCAGCTAACCCATCGTAGGGCACGTACTTGAGCTCGCCGACAACGACGCTCTGTACAAGACACAGGTGAATATCCTCTCTAGTGTTGTAGCGTGTAATTATTAATGACAATGTTTAGCACAACCATCGATAGAGCCCCTACAATAGGTGACAAATCAGCTTAACTATCGCGTTTCGCGTCGTTTTGAGTGACAATTCGTCCTCAAACGGATTGAGCGATATTGGAATTTAATGGGGGATGGAGAATCTTCCGGTGGTATCGTGAGCACCGTTGGTCCTACTACCGTCTTACCCCGCATATAAGGCATATGTGCTCTAAATAAATACGGGATTCGCTCGACATCTAGCTTAAACCTCAATTTGACCACCTACCTAATTAGAACACATGTGTAAAACACAAGGCTGTACCAGCCAATAAATATTCTTGAGAGCTCCCAACCAACCACCCTTCTGAACAAACTTGTCGGTGCTGCTGTTACTTGGCTTTAATTCTCTTATTTTAAAATTTACACAGCACATATGTGCTGAGCGACGTAGCTATAGTATCCACGAGAAACTCGCTGTTCTAGCAGACTATCGGATAGGCGTGAAAGGTCACGGCTTTGCTGCTCTTAGCAAGAAGCACAGCGTGGCGGTTTGAACCCACGCCGATCGCGTAGGAGGGTCAAGCCTAAACGACCAAGCCATATTCCAGGACCCATAGACTTGCTTCTTCAAAGTCAAACAGTTTGTTCGTTGTACAACACATAGGCTTTCTAAACGAATATAGCACACAAGCAGCGTTGTATTCATTTACAGCACCATATGCCTTATATGCGGGGTAAGACGGTAGTCAT
>NW_003306340.1:0-3067 GCF_000142945.1 Phytophthora infestans T30-4
CGGTACATCCCCTACTAAACCTACTAGGGTTTGGAGCCTGTTATGCCTAACGAGTAAACGCCTCACGTACAGGGAGGCAGATGCTTTGGCCTGCACTCCGTTGAAGGAGACAATCCTAGGAGTGTTTCGACCCGGATGATCTGGATGGCCATTCACTCTTCCAGCAGTGTAGCAACATCCCCAGCTGGGGGCAGGGGGGATCGTTCCATGATCCAGAGGGTACGGATCTCAGTCATATCGGATCTGAAGGAGTTCACCGGGCAAGGGTCAAGATGAGGGACCGAGCGAGAACATGGGATCAGCAAAGTCAAGTCGGCCCTCATGAGATATCAAGCGTCGGATGCTGAGAAGTATTTGCCTTTGCGGATCTGCCAGCGGGGCCAGCCAGGAACTGGTATCGGCAGCTGGGCAGATCCACCAGGAACAAGTGGTCGGATTTGCTGCGCAGTTTCCAAACCCAGTACTGTGGATTGGGAGTGTCGGTGGCACGACAATACTACCACGCTCGCCGCAGATCGGATGAATCCCCGCTAGAATACCTACATCGACTAAATGTGGCCGGTCTACGGGCCAAGTTGAAGATCAAGGATGGGGGATCCAAGGTACTGCGGGAACACGTGGATCATTTCATCGAGACGGTGGGAGACGTGGATCTGGCCGACAGGCTGACCCTGTTACGACTTCCCGACGCAGACGAGCTTGAGGAAGTGCTGCGGGCGGTGGATCGCGCGAAACACCGCCAGAAGAAGGCGGCGGTCGGATCCGGCAAGTATCGCCAAAAGGCTCCGACGCCTACGGCCCCAGCTCGACGTGTCCACCAAGTCACGGCGCCCGACTCAGGAACTGAGTCAGGATCCGACGGTTCGGACTCCGACCCTGAAGATTACCGTCGGGTCTGTCTCACTGCATCCAACGATCGAACCGCGAAGACAGGAGACAACTCTCGACCGGGGGATACCGTACCCGGGGACCGTGGGATGTACAGATCCCGAGATCTCATGGACGGGGCAGCACAAGTCAGGTGTTCGCAGTGCGGTTCCCGGAAGCACACTGAATCTGGATGCTGGAAACATCTGGTCTGTGAGAAGTGTGGCAAGAAAGGTCATCCCGGGGATCATTGCTTCTACGTGTGTCGCGGGTGTGGCGAGATTCACGACGTCGGCAAGTGCCCGATGGAAGAATTCTACAACCAGATCCGCCAATGGTTTGATCCAGCCAAGCACCGAGGGATGTTGCCGGAAGTGGCAGAGAAGATGTTAAACTAGGACGCTCGCCGGGTTTGAATCCGGTACGAGCCGAGCGTTCTAGGTATTGCATTTATGCATTTGTGAACAAGACATCGCTAGATCCAGGTAGCAGGACCCTATATCCAGTCGATAATACACGTGATCTACATGAAGTGTCAGTTGTCAAGATCTCTAGTTTGCGCCAAGTGGATGAGTTTTCCAGATCCGAAGTCTCTTCAACCCTGGATCTACAAAGGGGAGAGGCACGTGGTTATTGGGAGAAGCGCCAACATGGTCGATGGTTTGAGCCTACCAAGGGTGAGGTCACTGCAGATCCACCTAAGATCGGTCAGGTCACTGAATCCCGTGGATCTGAGGATGGTGGATCCCAGAATTCTGCTAACCGGGGAGTCCCGTGGATACTGGAAGTACCATGCCCCAGGAAAGTGGTTCAGACAAGCCAAGGTAGGGGGCAAGATCAACAATGAAAAAGCAATCCTACTCCTAGATAGTGGTGCCGAGGTGTCTATACTAGATACCGCCTTTGCTCGTAAGGTTGGGTGCCAAGTGGATGGGAGTCGGATCCAAGACTGTGTTGGGATTGGTGAAGGCGTGTACCGTACGAATGGGAGAACGCGGATCAAGATCACGCTGGCAGGTTGTTTGGTGTATTGGTTTGACATTTGGGTTGGAGATCTCGCTGGTCAAGTTGTCAAACAGTCCGTGTACATACAGTGTTTTCCAGTCTACAAGAGCGTAAAACCGTACTGCATACTTGTCTGGTTTAGAAGGAATAAACGTCCGCGCAGCTGATCGAGCTTTTGTCCGTATTGAACTTTCATCTAAAGCTGAAACACCATTTGGGACCGCCAATAAAGCACACTTCTTCAAAATGTTGTTAAGTATACTGCGGCAATGCCACAAAGGATCACGCTGTTTCACTTCCTCTGGCACCGTATCCGTTGGGTGCAGCGTAATCGCTGCTCGGATTCCAAGGAACAGGTCTCGTTGCATTGTCGACTGGAAAAGAGGGTGGCCATAGAGCTCATTTGTAGACCAATAATCCCGAAGACGGTTGAGAGGGCAGAGGCTTGTGGCAATCTCAAGGCCAATATACGCGTTCAGCTCCCGAAGTGTGATGTCTGGTGTACCGTTTTCACGAAGACGAGGGTTGATCCACTGCAGTAGTGTGCTGCGCAACTTACGTGTGAAGAACAGCGCAAATAGACCCAGTATGCCTTTTTCCCGGAATGCACGCATAGCCTTCTCCTCTTGGAGCAAGGTGATACCACCTTCAGCCTCCAGCCCATCAATGTAGCGCTGGCCAACTCGGAGAATGTCTGGGTCGACTCGAGGACCGATCATCGTGCCGCCGACTGCGCCATCATCCCTACCGACGCATTCAGCATCGTCGCCTTTGCTTTCTTCTTCGCTGTCGTTTTCATTTCCTTGTGACCCGTGGCGATCGTTCCCTTCAGGTTCCCATTCTGAAGGCAATAACTCGATGTCCATGTTACTCGTCAAGTCAGATCTTGAAATGCAAGAATGATTCTGATCGCGCAAGGGGGGAAGGACGTCGCCCACCCTGGTCGTACCTTCGCGACACGTCTGATTGGCCTTCTAAGAGGTCCCGTGAGGGCTTCTGCCCGACTTGGCATCCCAACGTGACCTTTCGTATACTATTTTGCTCCAATAGATGCTCGTGATTTGCATTTTTAGAGGCCCTCGGAGGGTCTCTAAAACCTCAGGGCTTAAAGGGTTAACCCCTTCAACCCCAGTAGCTGTATAAGGAGAAAATGTGAAGAATACCGAACCTGGCATGAATAACACACAGATATTTT
>NW_003306341.1:0-3068 GCF_000142945.1 Phytophthora infestans T30-4
TTCACGAGAGATTTCTTCTGATCCACCGTACAGTGGGTGCGCAAGTACGTACGTGCTTGCGAAGTGGGCATCGCGAGAAGCCTGCTGCGTGTTCGCAGCTGCACTACAATCACTACCGACACCGTCGGAGTGTTGGCAGTTCATTTCTATGGACTTTGTTTTCGGTCTTCCGCCAGACAACAAGCGGAGGACTGACGTTGCGGTCTTTGTTGGCTTGTGGTCGGTAACTCAGCGTAGCTCTTGATCTCGACTGCATCATCTCGGAGAACCTTCGGAATACTTCACTCATAAACCTAGGATCTCGGTCGTGCCGTATCAGAGACGGAGCCCCGAACTGCCTGAAGACGCATTTCTCAAATACCTTGGCCACGTCGAGTGCCCCGGTGTCATTCATAGCATTGGCGATAACGAACCCCGCGAAGTGGTCATGGAACAGCAGCAGTGCAGTACTGCCCCGCTGAGTTCGAGGAAGGGGGATCTCGAAATCCATTGACACGACTTGGAATGGATGGTCGGACACCACTTCCCGGCGAGCGACCTCTCAACTGTGGCTTGCTCTTACTGGTATTGCAGTCCTCGCAGGCTCTAACACTTTTCACCACGTCGGCGTAAAGACCAATTCAGTAGTAGTCGGCTTTGACTCTGTGATCAATTCTGACGATGCTATGATGACCCCCTTCTATCGAGTTGTAACAGTTATGAAATATCACGTAGATCATAGCTGACAGAATCACCAATATCAATGAAAGGTTCGGTTCGCTGAGTTCGCCCTGTCGGTGCGTCTCGTCTCGGCGGAATAACAGGCCGTCTTCGCTGAGTACAAAGACTTCTGCGACTTTGCCGGCATTCTGAGCTCGACGGTGTGTAAGGTCCTCCAATTCACCTCTTAGGTATGCCTTCAAATCGGGCCACCTGATTTCTTCGTCTTGTGCCTTCGCGATTCGTCGTCTCCGCTCAGTCTGTACTTTCACCGGATCCATGTCGTTGGCATTCGAAGCAGTCTGGGCTGACCACATCTGCGACCCTGTTTCAATATTCGGTGTCGTGCGGTTGGTCAGCCGAGTCGACGCCCTGCTGACTTGTTCGAACTCATCTCCACTGCTTTCAAACGCAGATTCTCCAGGATTTGCTGATATGGCTTCGTGAACCTGAACTTACTCCCTCCTCCTGCTTCCAACAAAATTCTTCCTCCACTCCTCTCTCAAGCGAAAGTGGCGTTAATCGGCTAAGAATGAATGCCGTGCAGCTCGGGGTTTCCGCGGGCGTCTAGGCGTAGGCTCTTCAGCTATCGGTTAATCATTCTCAGTTCTGCTTTTCTGTCCATCCCAAGAATTACTCGTCCGGCTTTGGCTTTGAGTGCTTCTGTTGCGAGAGAATTAGCCGCTGCGTTATAGTGTCGCGCTATGTGTCGATACCGGGCCGAGTTGAGCTGCTTCGTGAGATCCTTGTGTCGAGCTAGCTCCACTTGCAACGTTTCCTTCTTGCATGCTATCACCCCCATGGATTTGCTGGATTGCAAGCCGGGAGTCACCCACGATAATCAGATCGGTTATCCCTCGGTCAATCGCCGCCAAGACTCCATTGTTCATGCCGGTGTACTCGGCGATGTTGACTGTGGTGGACGACAGGTACGCACTCGCAGCAATCTCAATGTCCCAATTCGGAAGGCGCCACAGTATCCACGAACAACTGCCATACCCGCCGTATTTAGCCGTCTTCGCTGAGCCATCAAATGACAGCACGCATCCTGCAAAGTCAGCTGGTATTCGGGCATATAGCAGCTCTGGGCTCATTCTTACTGTCGCCGGGGTCTTGGAGGGAGGCGCGAGGTATTTCAGGGACTCGTTGCATTCATCATCTTCCCAGTTGAGCTCAGCGGTGGCAAGCTTGGTCACGGTCTTAGGGTCTGTACCACTGACATGACCTGCGTTCTGCGAAGCTGTTTCTTCATCCACAGCGCGCTCTAACCTGTAGCCAATTCCGCCGGGGTCGAACACCATCGTCGCCGAGCTCGTTACTCCGATCTCAGTTCCAGTACCTCTCAACAGTGATACCTCTGATAAATCATAGGTGTCGTCCGCGTCAGGGCCCGTATTCGCTGAGTTCACTGCGATGGCCGATCTGACCCCTGCGTGCTCAAACTTGTCTCCGAGGTAGATGGTATCATCGTCGTGCTGTCTAACCACTTTCGAACCGGTTTCAGCCTCCATAGTCTCCAACGCTGAGTCCGCCGTAGCTGGGTCGTCGTTCGGCTTTACTCCTTCAAGTAGTAATACCTCCCGACTATCATGGTCCTTCGTGCTCATTCGCTGAGTTGGTTGTGACGGGCAGAACTGACTTCCGTGCGTGCAAACGCGTCTTCAGTATAGCTGACATCCTGACGACATGCTGTAACCACGTCCGAGACACTCTCAGTGTTTAGATCTTCTGACGCCGAGTCCACTGCCGCCGACTGGATTATGCAAGCCTTTTGTGTACCCATCGCTGAGTTCACCACGGCTGCAGAACTTAACTCTTCGACTCCAGACTCGGCTCGTGCCTCACCTTCAGCACTGTTGCTCTTGGTATTCGCCGTCCAGCTCACCCCTTCACTGTTATCCTTAACATCTCTTGAAAGTAATACCCTCCGCCCATTATAGTATTCAGTCGTGTCATAGTGCTGGTCCGCCGAGTTCACCGGGACGGCGGGACTAACTTCCGTGAATGCACACTTCTTTCCAGTATAGCTTACATCCTGGAGGCATGCCGTGGCCGCGTCCGAGTCACTCAGCGTTTAGATCCGCTGACGCCGAGTCCACCGCCGTCGACTGGATAATGCAGGCTTTTGGCGTACCCATCGCTGAGCTCACCACGGCTGCAGAACTCCACCCATCGACTCTGTACTCGGCTCGTGCTTCACCTTCATCACTGTGGTTACTTGTCTTCACCGTCCAGCTCAGTCCTTCACTGTTATCCTCAACATCTCTTGACAGTAATACCTCCAGCCTGGAATTTGCAGTCATCAGGCTAGGGCACTGTACCGCTGAGTCTGCTACGACGGCTGGACAGACATCCACGCGTCCACACTC